>NC_066881.1:8725173-9025173 GCF_022985175.1 Labeo rohita | reverse complement strand
CGCTCTCAAATTCATCATTTATTTATTAGCAGGAGCACATTAGTGAGATGCTAATAGTTATGGCTGTTTTTAAGAGTGGACTAAGTGGGCAAAATCAATGAGTATTTTATAGCCTGCTGATGCACTAATATTTTAGAGCTTAGCTATAAATATATTTTTATACTTTTTTAACTGTAAAGTTACATGTATACTGTAATGTCTCATTATTTTTAGGTGATTAGGTAATTTTTAATAAATCACTTTCTCTTCTATTAACATTATGCATAATTCAACTGGCCTGTGAGTATTTATTCTCATCCATGTCTTGCTCATCATGCTCAGTTGGTGTACTTTGGCCATTATCCAAGTCTCACAAGTCTACATCCCTCACAAAGACCTTGAGCCGTGCCTGCCAGTGTTTATACTGCCCTAGAGTCAAACCACAAATACACCAACTAAAGAGAAAAGTTTTTTGATTGAATTATGATTGATCTTATATCAGCTTTCACACTTTGAGATTGTTAGCATAGTAGAGCCAAACCCATTTGTCACAGGATAGACTTGATTTGGCTCAGAACTCAGTTTGACAAAACGTACGGTCACTGTGTCTTGCTTACTGTATGCACAGCAGTATAGAATAATGTAGTTTATAAGTCTCTACTACTGACATGACAGTCTTGCAGTGTGCTCATCTTAGTGTGATCATAATTAAATCATTTTCTCAGATAGCACAGATTGTGTTAATGCAATCTCACAAACATTCAGCGTCATAGAAAACCTGCATAGCAAGTTCATGTCTGTATAAAACCAGAGCACAAAAACACATCTGGTTTAATTAAATCCTGTGTATGCCATTCTCGGTTATATATCTAGTAATTAAGATGTCATGCAGTCGTTGTATTCTGAGATGTATTGGCTGCTCATTGTAGCTTGTAAGATTTCTAAAATACAACTCTTGCCTCCTTTAGGTCACTTTAAGTGTTTTTTGTATATCTAAAGAGCTTGAAGTTCATCTGAAGGTCAAAGATTCAGAGCTGTTTGGTTAACAGGTTAACTGGATTCCAAAGAAAGGATTTTAAAGAACTTTGATAATGAAGCTAAAAAGAGCAAGTTACTGTAACATGCATACATATACAAAGTGCATTTTCAAATTGTTTATATTTAAAAAAAAACAATATAAATTTATTTAATTTATGCATATATTTATTTATATTTTGTAAAAATACTTATTACATTAATTACTCTAATAAATTTTCAATATCATATAAATATTTGTGTATATATATATATATATATATGTATATATATATCACTATTATTAATTTTTATTGAATTTAAATATATAATAGTATGTTATATAGACTTGGACGTTGAAGAGGCACTTTGGCTTATGTATATATCTGTTTATGTTTTATTAAAAAAATTATAATGTATATGTTTTATTTAAAAAACTAAAATTTTATCTAATTATATTTTATAAAAATGTTTATATATATATATATATATATATATATATATATATACATATATACATACAATTTTATGTATGTATTGTATTTATGCATGCATGCATGCATGTATTTTATTTATTTTATTTATTTAATCACTGTTATGGAGATACTTTGGCTTATGTATATATCTTGTATATTTTATATAAACTACTTATTACATTAAATACTGTACTGTAAATATTAAATAATGTATGTATAAAAAACGTTTATATATATGAATATTAAATATAAAATTATATATATATATATGGAGACTGGGACTTTGAAGAGACACTTTAGCTTATGTATACATCTTATATGTTTTATTTAAAAAATGTACATATTTTATACATTTATATTCTATATAAATATATATATATATATATATATATATATATATATATATATATAAAACAATTTTATGTATGTATTGTATTTATTTATTTATGCATGCGTGTATTTTATGTATTTATTTAATTACTGTTATATATATATATATATATATATATAAATATTATCAGTATACGGTGACTTTGAAGAGACACTTTGACTTATGTATACATGTTTTATTTTAAAAATGTATATATTTTCTATAATTAATTCTATAAAATTATGTAGATAGATAGATAGATAGATAGATATGCATGTGTATTATATGGAGACTGGGACTTTGAAGAGACACTTTGGCTTATGTATACATCTTATATGTTTTATTTAAAAAATGTACATATTTTATACATTTCTATTCTATATAAATATATATATATATATATATATATATATATATATATATATATAAACAATTTTATGTATGTATTGTATTTATTTATTTATGCATGCGTGTATTTTATGTATTTATTTAATTACTGTTATATATATATATGTATATATAAATATTATCAGTATACGGTGACTTTGAAGAGACACTTTGACTTATGTATACATGTTTTATTTTAAAAATGTATATATTTTCTATAATTAATTCTATAAAATTATGTAGATAGATAGATAGATAGATAGATATGCATGTGTATTATATTTCATAAAATATAATAATAATAAATGTATCAATCAATATATTCATGATATATATACATTTTTATAATTTTTATTATTAGTATTTTTTAAACATCATAGAAATCATAAAAATGAAAATAAAAGCTTTAAAATAAAAATATTAGAGAAAAATATTTTAATCTACCAAAATAAGCTATTAAGCTTTCATAAATACTTCTAAACAAAACATTACAACTTCAGCAATTCCTAAACGCTCAGAAATCAACTCTCACCATTGTAAACAAACACACTGCAGATGCTTTTGATAAAATACTGCATAACTCTTTTGACACACCCACAACCACATAGCCACGCCCCCTTTACTGCAGACACACCCAGATCTCACACAGTGCAGCGTCATCTCAGCAGAGAAATGCAGTGATGCTTGTCAACAAGCTCAGCACCAGTGTCCCACTAACACACACATGCACAGCCCGACTGCACGCTTATATCGTCCTGCCACCAGAGGTGCTGAGTGCAGAGATAAAAATAGCACAGAGCATGCAGACTGAGACCGACACACACAGAAAGAGAGGAAAAGCTAAAGAGACAGAGCAAAATAAAAAGTGATGCCCACCCGCGGCTGACGCGTGCCAGTTGGGAAATGCCAGGTGAAAACAGTCACACATGGTGGCTGTCTTTGGGGGGTCTTGTCCAGGCTGTCAGTACTGGTTTCTGTTGATGTCCTGTTTTGGGAAGCCTTGCTTTCTTTCTCCAAGGCTGAAGAACCTGCTACTTCCTTTTCCCTCTCAGCCAGTCGCTCCAAATGCAGAGGACAGAATAAAGTCAGAGCCGGTGAGCAGTGATAAAGTCAGTCTGACCTGGCACGCGAGGGAGAGATGACGGAGAGAGATGTTGTGCTCCATCCACACTAGTTCCTACTTCTGCACTCTCTTCCCTGCCAGAATAAAGTCTCTCTAGCACGCTAAAACAATTAAAGGGGGTATGGCTGACTTGGGACGGGGGGCTGTCCTAAACAACGCAAGTCCCGCCTTCTAAGCATCTCACTCCACCCTTCTGATCACTTTTGACCAATCGCTGCAGAGACGCTTTGGACCGTCCATTAGCTGATTGGTGTATGACACAAGAAAAACATTCCAGCTTTATAGGCATGCGGCAGAGATGTGTAATTGGATTTGACAACACACAGTACATGTTTTCATGTCTTCTGGGTGACAGAAGGGGAAATGAGGATGCGGTTTGTCAGGTGACGAGACTAATGTGTTTAAGAGCAGCTGTGGACCTGAGCTGTGGACCTGACCTGACCTGTGGATGTTCACAAACTTCTGATATGTAGTGTTGTCTGGTATAGGGTTGCAAGACGCATTTGTGGGAATGTTTCCCTTGGATTCTACACGACGCCATCCTTCTGAGGATGGCTACTAAGGCCATGGCTAAATGATTTATGATTTCATGACTAAGAATAAAAAATGATCTCAGAAAGGTACCAGACTGTGACGTCAACCTGAGACTAGGTCGGCGCCGGATCGCCACACTCAAACTACAGCGGTCATATTTATGGGCTTTGTGGATCTAAATCAGTTTCAAGAAATGTTTCTTGGTGTTTGATTCTAATGGTAAAACCACAATTAAGAGCTCTGCAATATCTTACATGTTTCTCCTAGGCAGTGCAGTTGGACATAGCTGCAGTCTGCAGTCTCCTGCTTCTCAGATTTTTTTGTTTTTCCATCTGAGATACCTAATAGTCTCACGTCTCCTCTACACTGAAAATAATTGAATTTGAAACAATTTTCACAAAAAAAAATTACTACTAAATTTCACAAATAATTGCAGAGCAGCAGTAAGTAGAAGTAGAACAACATCCCAGTCGCATTTTCTTAGTTAAACATTACTTACACTATCATAAAACATAAACAAACCAGAAAAAAAAAACAATTCTGTTTTGTATTTTTACATTACCAATGTAATCAATATTCTATTTATTAAAACCAAGAATGAATCTTATCAAGTTAGTGTTTTTAAGCATTTTACATTTATTCAAAAATAATAACTCAAGGCAGTAACAATTTAAACAATATATTTTGTTTGTGAACTTCTGTTCAGCTATATTTTTTTAATGGTTAACTTTTAACTTTTTTTTTTTTGGATCAGTCATCAAAGCTCAGTAAATATTGCTAACAGACACTAAGATTTACTTTAAATTTCACTAAGCTGATGACTCCCACAGATCATGTTTTCAAGTTTTATTTTAATGTAAAAAAGTGGTTATATCTAAGTGTGTGAGTTGTTTACTTATTTTTTTTAAATTAGTCTTCCCATTAATGCAGTGGTCATTTTGACAGAAATTTTTTATTTAGTCTTAGGGTGTGTTCACACTTGTAGTTTGGTTCGTTTGGTTTATTTGGTCCAGACCAAAATTTGGTCCTGGTCCATTTAGCGTTCACATTGGGATTTTTGACAGTGATCCTAACAATACCGAACCTAAAGGCGTAGTAAAACGTTCACAGCCTGATTGGTCGAGTTGAATGATGTATATTTCGTGACGGAACTCACCGAACACTTTGAACAAAATGAAAAGGTGCATTTGACTTCAAGTGGCGCTGCGGGTGTATGACATCAAAGTACTCATTCACTGATCATTCTGCTCATCAACGCCGCTTTAAGTCGAACACACGCAATGCCGCCTCCTGGACCTAGCGTGCTCATTGTTGCATGTATATGATTTTATTTTACCACCTGTGAACTCACAAAGACCTCATAAAAAGCACCTTACTGCCTCGTTGCTCCATGTTTGCCACTGCTCATTTTGTTTTGGGTACACCGCTTGTTCCCTTCGCAAAAATCATGTTGCATATCGTCTCATCTTGTCAATACTTCCTGTGTCCGAGTTGCATTCAGATATAATTCAAATTGCACCACAGTTCATTTGGAAGCGGACCGAGACTCATCTTTTTAGCTCTTTTTAGGTCTTGGTCTGCTTTTTAGGTCTTGGTCACACCAGGGTTCGGATGGCAGCATTCACACTTATTCAAACGAACCGCACTTACAGAGCAATCGCACCAGGGTTCGTTTTAATCAAACCAAACATGACAAGTGTGAACGCACCCTTAGTCATAGTCTTTTGACTAAAATGCCATTTAATTTTAGTCATATTTTAGTCAACTGAATTGTTTTAGTTTTAGTCTAGTTTTAGTTGACTGAATATCATAAGATTTTTTTCTACAGTAGATTTAGTCAGCTAAAATCTAATGGGTTTAGTTACAGTGTAATGCATTTATTAAGCATTTCTCTGAAATTCGTTTGATATTAAGGTTTTATTGTGATAGACACAGATTTAAATGACATGCAACATGCCTGTATATTAGAATTAAATGAAACCACTTCTCATAATAAAACAAGAACATGGTCTTCTTTACAATGACATAACAATGGTTATGTAGGCTATTATGCATTCTTTATAACAGTTTATCACATTCTTCATTCTTTCAAGCAGACATTTTTATTTATATAAATAAATTGAGATTAATATTAATTAGGGCTACTGAAGTGATTCAGTCAAGAGTAGTGAGTGATTTTCTGTGTTAACATCAATGCAACAGTCAATAGCAACTAAATTAGGCTGCTGTCCCTTTAAAACCGAACGCACGGATGCAATGTACTAATACACATCCGATATTCTCCCAACTGTTTACATTCACCTAAGACATAACCGAGTGTGTTTACATGAATACTCGTCAAAATGGAGAGTTCAACATAATTTTGTGTGTATTTCTCTGTTCATGAGACACAAAAAAAGTACTTGTGTGCGCTCAGAAAACCGGACTGAACTGACTTCTCTTTTGCGTCGTCAAATTTATCCAATGTACGCATCTAACCTCCTAACCGTGCAGAAGATTCATTCTGAATGAATCTCTTACCAAATCATCCCTCCCTAACATTTTCGGCTCATTTTTATCAATCGCAGATTTTCATCATAGACATTCAAAATAAGTTTTTATTTTATTATTTTTATGTTTATATTGATGAAAAATGATGGTGGAGAAAATTCTGACAAAAATTAATCGTCAACCAACTTAACACCGCATTAACACCATTATATTGTTCATTCAGAGTGATTCGCGAATTTGGAACACACACAAACACAAGAGGCGGGATTTATCATGTGAACCAATCACAGTTGAACATAACCAGTCATACCCAGCCATATCATTAAATGTAATGCATTTATTAAGCATTTCGCTAAAATTACCAAACTCATTGAATAGGTTTGATATAAAGGTTTTATCATGATAGACACAGATTTAACTAACATGCAACATGCCTTTATATTAAAATGAAATGAAACCACTTTTCATAAAGAAACAAGAACATGGTCTTCTTTTCAATGAAATACCAATAGTTATGTAGGCTATTATGCATTCTTTATAACAATTTGTTTATCTCAGACATATTTATTTACATAAATAAATAAATTGAGATTAATATTAATTAGGGTCTCTTTAGAAAAACAATGGTTTATACTCTGTTATATTTTGTAATTTTGGCCTTGTTTTATTTTTGTACTGTTTTTTTTCCTCAGCCAACATTTTGAGGCACTGCCTCCCTTGCCTCCTTAAAGGAAATGGCCCTGATGATATAAAACATGGGTTGAAGTTTGAGTATTTCTCTATAGATGTATGCTCACTGTGCATGCATGTATACGCACTTGATGTTCGTTCTTCTCTCTGAGGGCCTTGTAAACAGAAGGATCTCTGTGTTTCATATTCAGCACAGATGTCCATTTCTTTATGTGTCTGCGTCTGAGACAGGGAGTGGCAGGACGGTACTGCATTAGCCCCTGGCTGCTGCCCAAGAAACTCCACACCAAAATCAATTTAGGCACTTGAGAAAAACAGAATGTGCCCAGCCACCATCTTTGCCTACACTTCTTCCGCCAAGCTTCTGCAAAGACCTACCCTCTAGCCATTATGCACCACAGATTCTGTCAGCATTGAATAGGTGATTCATCCTCAATATGATTTATATATATTAACGTGCATTTGTTGCCACATCTTCAGTGCCATGTACGACCCTTCCGCTCACAGAGTGGAAAGTTTGACTGTGGAAGGAATTGAAAAGACTGTTGTAATATTTCTGCAGGTTAGCAGATGCTTTTAATCTAATGCAAATAACACTTGACCACTGACAGATTGTGTTAATGGAGCAACCTGTTGCTTTGGCTCAATTGAATTTATAAAGGGGAGACACCATCTGTAATCCAATTTGAATAAAAACTAGGCTAAATGGTGTCTACCCTGAGATTATAAGTAGCACTATACTTATCGGCTGCCTGTACCAGGAAGTGGATTGGTAGCTTTTTGCATATTAGTAGTCTCAAACTCTTGGCGCCGTCCCTCCAACAGGACAGTAAATTGATCTAACAAAGTCTCCAGTTCCTGGGTCATCCTGCTTGTGGAATGAGTTTTCAATATTCACATTGAAACGTCTATCTGTAGACAGTCTCCAGCATTAAGAAGCTGTAGTTTGTCATAAAAGATATTCAGTGCACGTACAGTAAGAGTGAGTTTGAGAAGTTTTATTCCACTGAGTAATAATGCTCACTTTTTTCAAAGTGACCTCAAAAATTTATGTCGTAAAACACTTTTGAAAACTATTATGTGCCCCAAACCACTTTCGGTCTGACACTGAAGATAAATTTAAGGTTTAAATAATTGCTTTCCGATTTTTACAATGTGAACTGTGAGGACAGGAAGGTCAGAGTATTTCCCATATTAAATCCAGTTAGTTTTGATTGTTTTTGTCTCTATTTAGTAGGACATAATTTATAAAGGGGACATCAGATGCAAAATTCACTTTTACTTGGTGTTTGCATATAAGTGTCTTAGCAGTGTGTGGACTTAACCACCCTACAATGATAAAAATCCATTCACTCCTTTTTTTAATTCCCAAAAAACCTAAACAGTCTCAATAATCAAGCGGTTTTGATTTTCTGAGCAGTATGACATCATAGTGTTCAAGCCCCGCCTACAACCGCTGATGTACTGTCCCGTATTAGCATATATTAGCACACCCTCGGCCAGTTGTTTACGTTGTTTACTGTCTGCCATTTTCTCCGCACTCAAGCAGTTAGACATGCTACTTTAAAAAAGTAATTAGTTATAGATACTAGTTACTTATCACAAACAGTAACTGAGTTAGTAAGTTAGTTAGTAGTTACATCATTATAAAAGTAGCTAATTATCAGGGAAACTCTTGTGCTACAAAAAAAAAAAAGTTCAAACATGTCATATATCTTGGATGCCCCCAATATTAAATATGGTAAATTAATAGAACATTGTACACTAATCTACACTATTTTAATGTTCTGTGGGACAATGTGAGAGACAGCTTCCAGGGGCTAAATACCACATTATTGGGGTCGCTTCAACGTCCAGACATGTAAAACATCACGAAAACGCTGTTACCTTCTCGGGTTGAAGACCGTACATTTTACTTTTATTTGTGTACAGTGATAGTAACAACAAAACAATGTGCTTTTGTAAAATAAAGAACTACTTTTAAGTGAAGTAAGTCAAGTCAAAAACAAATATTCTCTGATAAAGTAATCCGTATGATACCAACGTGAGCTCCAGTTTTCCCCATCTAAACTCATCTCTAATGTAATCATGCCCACGAGTGGCTATGCTTTTTGTAAATTTTAAACATCCACGTGAGACGCGTGGACATGTGGGTAAACACCCACATCACCTCTGTAAACAAACGTGAACACGGCAACTAAGTCTCGTAAGCAAAGAAGGTAATTTGTAGTTTGATGTAAAATTGAACATAAGAGTCTTCATTTTCTCCCGACATCAGAGCCACTGAGAACGCAGTAGATTAGTTTTGTTTTTAATGGTAACACACCACCAAATACACAAAAAAATGAAAGAGAGGGGCTTGGTGAGCAGTAGCTTATGTTCATTTAAAGAGACATGCACTGAAATGGGTCACTGTAAACAGAGCTGTTTTTGACAATGTAAAAAGGTAGTTGTTTTATATGACTGTTGAGGAATTTTAACCAAAGTGTGTTGCAAACATTTCATGTAAACCCAGAAGAGTCATACCAACTTTAACATCCAATAATCATCCAATCATAGCAACATCCGATGTCGCCTTTAAAAGTGTACTTAACTGTGATAAGAAAGTCATGAAAGTGTACTCTCTGTAAGTACAATTATGTGGCCTTTTATTTCATTAATATTATATTATCTAAAAGTATGTATTTAAAAATAGTCTTTGAAGATTTGAAGTGCACTACAAGTGCACATCAGTGCAGTCAAGTGCACTTTTTTCCACAAGGGATATCTGATCCCTTTAAGAGCAAGGTAGTTTGAAACAAACAATCTAATATGTTCCTGTAACTTTCATGGAACAAAAAAAAAAGACTAAGAACGGAGCAGCTGACACTGCTCATGGAGAGCTATTTGGAAATTACAGGCTGGGGTGTTAAGGAAGGAGCTAAGGTCTCCAGGAGTGTAGCTCTCAAAGAAGTTATGTATTACTGGTTCATTAAAATCTACCATAACATCACAAGTTAATTCAGTGTAAAATACAGACTTTGACCACATGCAGTAATTATAATATCATGTTTAGAGTGCTGATTTAATCTTACCACAAATCCACAAACTATTGCTAACATATGAAGGGAAATTGTGAATTAATTGCAAGTAAATGAGGAACTGATTGAATTGTGAAAAGCAAGTGTTATACTAGATAGTGATAACAAGTGTTTGGAGGGGAGTGGTTAAAAAAAGTACAAGTTATTTGAGCATCTTCCAGCAGTACTGCTGCTGTTCCTGTATGAAACTGATACACTATTACTGCATTTGTATGACGCAGCACATTTTTGCAGAATCTGCAACTCCTGTAGGAAGCACTGAGAGAGGATGAGCACTTATGGGCTGCATGCAACATTCCATCCCACAGGAGACCATGTGAGAGATACTTTGAGACCAATGGTGCATTGCACTAGTTGACAGTCCATTACCTGGTAGTCTAAAATATTTGTTTTGTATTGTAAAATATGTTTTAAAATACACTGACCAAAATTATAAACGCAAAACTTTCGTTTTTGCCCCAATTTTTCATGAGCTGAGCTCAAAGATCTAAGACTTTTTCTATGTACACAAAAGGCCTATTTCTCTCAAATATTGCTCACAAATCTGTCTAAATCTGTGTTAGTGAGCACTTCTCCTTTGCCGAGATAATCCATCCACCTTACAGGTGTGGCATATCAAGATGCTGATTAGACAGCATGATTATTGCACAGATGTGCCTTAGGCTGGCCACAATAAAAGGTCACTCTAAAATGTGCAGTTTTACTGTATTGGGGGGGTTGATCATAGAGTTAATCAGGTTGTTGATCATGGCCTGTGGAATGTTGGTCCACTCCTCTTCAATAGCTTTGTAAGGTTGATGGATATTGGCAGGGACTGGAACATGCTGTAGTATAGGCCGATCCAGAGCATCCCAAACATGCTTAATGGGGCTGTGCATTATCATGCTGCAACATGAGGTGATGGTCGTGGATGAATGGCACAACAATGGGCCTCAGGATCTCAACACGGTATCTCTGTGCATTCAAAATGCACCTGTGTTCGTTGTCTATAACATACGCCTGCCCATACCATAACCCCACCGCCACCATGGGCCACTCGATCCACAACGTTGACATCAGCAAACCGCTCACCCACACAACGCCATACACGCTGTCTGCCATCTGACCTGTACAGTGAAAACCGGGATTCATCCGTGAAGAGAACACCTCTCCAAAGTGCCAGACACCATCGAATGTGAGCATTTGCCCACTCAAGTCGGTTACGACGACGAACTGCAGTCAGGTGGAGACCCCTATGAGGACGACAAGCATGCAGATGAGCTTCCCTGAGATGGTTTCTGACAGTTTGTGCAGAAATTCTTTGGTTATGCAAACCAATTGTTGCAGCAGCTGTCCGGATGGCTGGTCTCAGATGGTCTTGGAGTTGAAGATGCTGAATGTAGAGGTCCTGGGCTGGTTCAATTTACGGACAACAGCTCTGGTGGACATTTCTGCAGTCAGCATGCCAATTGCACGCTCCCTCAAAACTTGCAACATCTGTGGCATTGTGCTGTGTGATAAAACTGCACATTTTAGAGTGGCCTTTTATTGTGGCCAGCCTAAGGCACACCTGTGCAATAATCATGCTGTCTAATCAGCATCTTGATATGCCACACCTGTGAGGTGGATGGATTATCTTGGAAAAGGAGAAGTGCTCACTAACACAGATTTAAAACAGATTTGTAAAAAATATTAGAGAGAAATAGGCCTTTTGTGTACTTAGAAAAAGTCTTAGATCTTTGAGTTCAGCTCATGAAAAATTGGGGGCAAAAACAAAAGTATTGCGTTAATAATTTTGGTCAGTGTATGTTTTTTGAGAAACATATTTGGTACATCTGGCTTTTATGGCTCATATAGTATGATATAGGAGAATATGGCAATAGGGTCTGGCTGCAGACATGCACCTGCATTTTCAAGACCTGCATAAATAAATAAAATAAAATAAAAATAAAATAGACTGCAAGTGATGTCACTTCCGGAAGTGCAGTTGTCCGAGAGTGCAGGTCTGAAAATGCAAGTGAATGTCTGCAGCCAGACACTTCTCCAATATGGAGCTCATAAGTGAGGAGACAAAAACACCTCAGATGTATGCAGAGGCCCAGACTGGGCAAAAATAAGCAATTTGGTGCAGTTGCTGATATTTATATGGTCAAAAAGTAAGATGATGTAAGATGATAGCTTGTAAATCAATGCGATCTTTATAACATTATAGCAGAGTACATATAAATATCAGTTGTCACTCTATATTTACCAATAATATGTTTTATTAAGATGACATTTAAATGCTTAGTTAATGATTCAGGCTCTGGAGGGCAAAATATGTAATGCAGTACAATGCAACAATGATTGAAAGATGAAATACTTTATTTAATTACTCAAAAGCCTGATGCATCATCTTTACTCACATTTCTACAGGATTTTTGTAAAGAAAATAAAATGACATTAATAATCAAGTAAACCTAAGTTTATACCAGCCACTGAATAAAATAACTTTAAAAAAGGTAATTGCACATTTTTATCTCGCAATTCTGACTTTTTTTCTCAGAATTACGTGATATTAACTTGCAATAGCCAGTTATAAGTCAGAATTGTGAGACACAAACTCGCAATTATGAGAAATAAACTTGCAATTCTGATAAAGTCAGAATTGCATGATATAAACTTGCAGTTCTAAAGTGTATCCTCAGAATTGCGAGTTTATATCTTGCAGTTGACTTTTTCCTCAGAATTGAGTTTATATCTGGCAATTCTGACTTTTTTCTTGCAAATGCAAGTTTGCATCTCGCAAATCTGACTTTTTTCTCAGAATTGTGAGATATACCTGTACAACAGGTTTTTTTAGCAAAGTTTTAATCATGTTTATAATTTGAGGCCCTAGAAATTTGCATTTCAAATAGGAAACAGTAGGCTTTATAGGGTCATAGGCCTGTTTTTGTTGCATACGTGGTACGTCATAGTTCACTCACCTAATTTAGCCCTCATGTGACTTGTGTGGCAATTTAATAATTTTACACCTAAATTCCATCATAAATATGTGTGGGTAGAAAAATGTTCTGTCCTAATCACTGACAAAAATGTACTCTTAATGTCCTGTGACAGGACCCTTAATGTCCTGTATGAATCAATCCACTGTTGAATCTTTTTCCCTGAACTTTGAGGACAAGGTTGGCATGCTTGGAATACTTGGTTTGTTTTGTAAATTAGAGCCGGAGAGAGGGCAGTTATTAAATCACAAATTATTTAATCTTGTTAATGAGGGTTTTCTTAAGGTAATTCCAAACGTACACTAGAATATAGTGATGTATACTGTGTAAAACAAAATATATTTAACGGAGCACAATAAGGCCATTCATTACAATCTCCCAAACATACCATGGGAAATGTTTAATTTTTTAAAACAGTTTGCAGTGAGCCAGAGGACAACGGTTACGAGGAAAACGTGTAGTAGAAAATGCATAAGAAATGTGAATCTAATGATTACTACAGTGTTGTAAATTAGTTAATCATAATTCATTTTGGAGCTAACTGAATTTTCGAAGGAGGCCAGATAGATGTTTGCCTAGGGGAAACCCAGGATGCTGGAGGTTATGTGATGTGTTATTCATTATAACGTTAACCACAAGATGAGCCCATGTGTTTTGGAGAGAGTTCACAATGACGTCTGACTTCTTTAAGCCATGTGATCTGGCTACAATTAACTTTTTCACAGGTGTTGATATTGAAACAGGCATATTAAAAATAAGCAATTTCCCAGAGGAACATTTCACGACAATTCAATTATCGACAAACAGTGAAGTCTGAAAGATTAGTTCTGGTTCAGAATGACCTGCAGTTGAACATTTACTTCCGCTCAAAGACTTTTGCTCTAAAGAAATAGTTCACCCAAAAATGAAGACTTGGTGAATATTTACTCAGTCTTAGGCCATCCAAGATGTAGATGAGTTTGTTTCTTTATCAGAACAGATTTGAAGAAATGTAGCATTACATCACTTGTTCACCAGTAGATCCTCTGTAGTGAATGGGTGCCATCAGAATGAGAATACAAACAGCTGATAAAAACATCACAATAATCCGACACATGACTTCAGTCCATCAAATAATGTCTTATGAAATAAAAAAGCTGCATTTTTGTAAGAAACAAATCTATTATTAAGGCATTTTAACTTTAAACCGGTGCCAAAATATGAGTTTCATTAGTCCATCCACTGTTATCCTCTAGTAAATGGTGCTTGATCTATGCCTGTTTCTCTCCTGATTCAAGCAAGATCATTTTTAAGGATAGAAGATTTCTATTTGGAAGCAAGTTAAAAACATCTTCACGATGGATTTGTTTATTGCAAACACAGATTTTTACTTCACAAGACATTAATTGATGGACTGGAGTGGTGTGGTTTACTTGTGGATTATTGTGATGTTTTTATCATCTGTTTGGACTCTCATTCTGATGGCACCCATTCACTGCAGATGATCCATTGGTGAGCAAGTAAAGTAATGCTAAGTAATGAAATTTTTCCAAATCTGTCTCATCTGTGAACTACTCCTTTGAAATAAAAACATAGAGAGAACACAGTGGACTATTTGAATCTGCTTACTCACTCAAACATAAGATTTATTTGGTGAGCATTGATGAACGCCTTTATATCTGTCTCCCTTCAAAGTGAAAGAATTCAATTGTCTGTCTGCCTATATCATTCACTGCTTTTTGACTGAGCAGAGACGAGACATCATGCATTCCCTGATGATATTTTAAATGTTTTTTGGAAACTCTCTTGCATCTCATGTTTACATTTTATGCATTTTTAATCTTAGATTTCTCATGTTTTGCTGAGTCACATCAGTGCAAAATTGTATATCCACCAACAAAAAAACCATCAGGGGGATTGAGGTGTTAGGCCTGTATTTAAGTGGATACTTACTAGGAATGAATGCTGCTGACATGCTGCTTTTAAACTCAGCAATGATTTATTTATGACCATATGATGGCTCTATAAATTGAATGTCATAACTCTCATAAAAAGATGTCATGATGTCAGCTCATCAAAACAAACCATCAGCAATACTTCTAGTAAAGTATAAGTAACCAGAAGCTCAAATGTGACCCTGGACCACAAAACCAGTCATAAGGGTCAATTTTTTGAAAGTGAGATTTATACATCATAAATAAATAAATAAGCTTTCCATTGATGTATGGTTTGATTGAAGAATATTTGGCAGAGATACAACTATTTGAAAATCTTGAATCTGAGAGTGTAAAAAAAATCAAAGTATTGAGAAAATCATCTTTGAAGCTGGTGAAAGTTTACATCTGATATGGGTTTCAGAAGTAGTTGCGGCAAAATAGTTCGGTAGCACCACCTATAAAATTTCAACAAAATCATGTATGCTTCACACACATGTACAAAATTCGGTAGACACACGTAACACAAATATCTACAAAAACGTTCCCCGGTATGAAGTCCGAAACCGGAAGTGTGTTCTTTTGATTTTCTCTGCGAGTTTTGTGCCGTTTTTGCCATTTACAGGCGTCGTTTTTTAACGACCTCCTCCTAGAGATTTATTCAGATCAACACCAAATTTGGTCAGTGTAATCTAAAGCCATTTGTGAAGTTAAATTGCGAAGATTAAAGCGTGTGTTCATGGCGGCCTGACAAACTTTGATGTTTCACCATGAAACAGGAAGTTATTGTAATTCAGACATACAATGTCCTATCTGCACCAAAATGTACGTTTGATACTGAACACATGGCCATGAACATATTTAGTTATAGCCGTAGCGCCAACTGCTGGCATCAGAAAGTGGCATGTTTTACACTCTAACAAACTCCTCATAGAGATTAAATGACACCAACTTTATATTTAATTAGTCTACTCTAAATGCCTTTGCAATGATAAAATTGCGAAGATCTTGAGTTTTTGTTAAAGAGCGTGTCTGTGGTGGCCTGACAAACTTAGATGTTTCACCACGTAAAAGGAAGTTGTTATAACTCAGTCATACAATGTCCGATCTCCCCCAAACTTCACATGTTCGAGAAGAATCCTCGCCTGAACACATCTAAAGGCCAATATTTTGTTATAATCATAGCGTCATGCACTGCTGACAACAGGAAACTACGTGCTTTATACTAACTTAAACATGCAATGTTTGCACATGCCGTCACATGTCCTGGCCTGAAGACATCTAAAGGCCAATATTCAGTTATAATCATAGTGCCACTGGTTGGCAACAGGATGCTTTGCACTAACTCAAACATACCATGTTCAATCTGCACCAAATTTCATGTTTAATAAAAGTGCTGGCCTGAAGACATCCACATGCCAATATCCAGTGTTAGTCATAGCGCAAGTAGTAGCAGGAAGTTTGGCACATATAAATGACTTTGACATATTCCTCCTGTTTACCACTTTAAATGCATATTGCCCACCATTCGCTGTTTTCCTAAAGCCACCGGGTGGTGTTGAGCCCGGGTGCGAGGGCTCTTTCAACGCTGCTTGCAGCTTTAATTTTATTTGTGTTTGGAAGATGAACAAATATCTTGTGGGTTTGGAATGCCATGAGGGTCAGTAAATGATAAGAGTAAATGATAAATGATGAAGAAAAACAGGATATTGTCTGAATGCCATAAAACTACAACCAAACTAAAACAACCTCTGAATTGAATCAGTGCCTGTGTGACCCAGACTCAACTCCAACTGTGGGTCGTGACTGTGAGCTTCTCAAAGTTGGAATTTATGGCAGTATTGCCATTTAAAGACCACTTGTATCCAAGGCCAACGCGCAAAGATGTGTAACCTGATAGAAAGAACACAATACCTTGATTTCAGGACAATATATCAAGAGTTTCATGAGCACCAAATGCCAACAGCCTTCCCAGTCACCAGCTCCAAACATGACTGCACCACTCTGGAGCAGTGATTTCCAGCTCTGGAGGCTGTCTTTGTGATCCACTCCAGTTCTCTCTGCAGTGCAGTAACCCAGTACGTCAGGACATTTCAAAAGGAATAATATGCATCTCACAGTGCAGTGTGCATTTCTTGGTCTTTTTTAGTCTTATGAATGACTCCAAATTAGTATTTATATAGATATTTTACACTAAATCGAATTTAAAATGTGAAAATAACCCTTTTAGCCCCAAAATGATATCACCACGCTATCGATGTGTGATGCATGATGAGATTATGTGACAACAATGTAGTGCATTGCTGAATCAGACAGATTACAATTCCATTTTGGTGTTACTAGAAGAGTAGAAATGACACTGGACCTTTGCAAACTTGATTAGACAGCCTTAATGGTTTCTTAAAAATGATGTAGGCTCATTTAATTTCCTTCACTTTGTGTGTATTAGTTCAGAAAACCATATAAGTAAAGGCATTCACTGTTTATAAATCGTTTTAAGTAAACTCACAAAGTTGGTTGTGCAGTTTTGGAACATTTTTGAAAATATATATTATTTTTAATGTCAGTAATTATGAAAAACAATATCTACTCAGTGACTCAGCATCTTGTTTTGTTGACCAGGGGGATTTGATTTATATTGTATGATTGCCCTCTAGTGGAGAAACACCAGCAGTTCATCAAACATCACGTGGTCAATGCAGGAAGATATGAGAGCAAACTACTATCAACAAAGAATAATAAGAGCAAACTACATTATGAATGTAAATGGATTTATTTCTTTAACAAATTTATACATATGTAAAATGGTACTTTTTAATGTTCTCAGCACAAATTACAAACAGTTCATGATGTTATATGGAAATATATACAATGATGGTTATTTGTGCAATATAAAGCATCCTTCTGTTCATCTGGTTTAATTTAATATTAATGCAATGATAAAAGTAAAAATAATTTTGTTAAAAAGTGATGAATCAAGTCAAGTAAAACAGAACTGTTATAGTTCAGACATTTTGAGTATAATGTAACATGGACTATTAGCATTGTGTTAATTAGGGGATTTTTGGCCCATTTCCCTCCAGCTCTTCCACAGCAGCAAGCTTTGGCTCTTACCCTTGGTGACCAGAAAGCGAGGTAGTTTACAGCCATTAAACTGGCCTACTCCAGCATCCTTGCCCATAGCAATCAGCATAGTCACATTTCCTGATAGGGAAAAAGACATTGATCAATGGACAAAAAGTGCTATGAAACTGATCGAGAAACCTGTCTGAATTGTATGTATTATAAAAGAACTGCGTGAAATTAACTTTAAAGAGCTGAAGAAAAATCACTGGGTGATGGTTGTTACCTGTGTGATACGAGGTTAAACATTTTCCTTTCAGAGTGTTTATGATATTGGTGGCAGCAACCGAACCATGAAGTCCAGCATGATACGCCAACTTGGGTTCATTGAGATTGGCACAGTCACCCACAGCATACACATTGTCAAAGCCTTCTACTTGCAGGTGCTGGTTGACCTTCAGAGCACCATTCTCGGCCATACTTGCATCTGAAATATGAAAAAAAAAAGATAAAATATAAACAGAGAGCGAGAGAGTGGGTGAAGGATTAACAAGTTAAATTAGGTGATACAAGGAAACAACTACTACAAGTCAACTTCCACGGGAAGTTTTGCAACAGCACAAGTACATAATATCACAACCAGGGTTGGGGATACAGAATTCATGCTCATATTTAAATAAAGTACAATTAAAATTGGAAGTGTAGTTTTTAATAAGATGGAAGTGTAGTTTTTTAATACAAGATTATCCTGTATGAATTAGCCATAAATATGTTATCATGCACACAAAATATAGGGTAATCCAAAAACATTCACATATAACATGTGTTTGAAATACCACCTATTAAAAAAATATTCCTTTTGCATATATTTTATTTGGACCATATGGAAATTAACTTTTTTTTCTCCAAGAAATTCTTTAAAGCATTAGATCACTTCCAGAATAAACATTTCCTGATCATTTACTCACCTCCATGCCATCCAAGATGTTCATGTCTTTCTTTCTTCACTCACAAAGAAATCTTTTTAGGAAACATTCCAAGATTTTTAGTGGACTTCAATAGGAGCCAATGGGTTAAAGGTCCAAATTGCAGTTTCACTGCAGCTTCAAAGGGCTCTACATAATCCCATCTGAGAAATAAAGGTCTTATCTAGTGGAAAAATAAAAGTGGAAATATCCCATTGGAAAGGTCACGCGTCTTTAGTTCTTAAAAAAGGTAGTATAGGGCGTATATTTAATTGCGTGTTTACTTTGTAAACACTGTTTTGGTACTTCTGCATATGTCACGCATGACCTTTCCAACGTGACTGTAACGTGTGAGGGTGAGCTAGTGCAAGATGAGCATTTGTGGTTAAAAAGTATAGAATTTTATTTTTTTTTTAGAAAATGACCAATCGTTTTGCTAGATAAGACCCTTATTCCTTGGTTGGGATTGTGTAGAGCCCTTTAAAGCTACATTAAAACTGCAATTTGGACCTTCAACCCGTTGCCTCCCATTGAAGTCCACTATATGGAGAAAAATCCTGGAATGTTTTCTTAAAAAAAACGTAGTTTCTTTGCGACTGAAGAAAGAATATTATTCATGACATAATTATGTTCCAAAACGAATGAAATTCTGTCGCTGTATGACTTTCTTTTGAGATGCAATTGAGTGAATTCACATAAAGCAAAATCCCATTTGAGAATGTAAATAAAACTACTAAGATTAGATTTCAACAATCACAAATAACTATTAGCTCATTTATTACATACAAAAAGCACTTACTCAGACTAGATCTGTATGCTTCAGAGTTGATCTTATTTCCTGTGCAGCAGATGACTAGATCAGCAGTGACCTGATCGTTCTGATTGGTCTTGACCACCATGTCTTTCCGATACACATTCAACTCCAGCTCATTAAGGTTTGTCACTTTCCGCTCTGCATTTAGGCACATAGGAAAAAAGAGAAGAAAACAGCTTGCTTTAGATGACCGAAAACATGCACGTTTATGTTATACACTACTAAGTCATAGGCCATTAGTAGTTTTCCCAACAATAAATGGCTTTAAGTCAGTCATTTCTATCTTTTGCTGTTGAGTGTCAGTAGGAGATATCAGTTTACATTTTCAAATATTTTTTTGCCATTAATTGTAATAATCCAGTGAGGTTTTTTTATGCACAAGGAGCCAGTGCTCTACACATAGATCTGATCTCACCATCATCCATTCGGTCTGCGATTACATGTAGAAACAAAAACTAAGACAGACTAAATCCAGAAGAACTGTGGCAACATCTCCAAAACACTTGTAGAAACAATCCTGCAAAGCTACCTGAAAGCTACCTTGATCGCATACGTAAGAAATAATGTACAGTCAGTCAGTTACTGCAATATAAACACTTTTAGGATGATTAAAGTCCCCTCAGCTCCACACCCGGCTTTATTACATGGCTACAAATCAAACAAATCAATAGGTGGACAAAATATTGATTTCAGCTGTCAGCTGTATGTTATATTAAAGCTGTCATTAAAAAATTGGTTTCACTTTATTTTAAGGTCCAGTTCTCACTACTAATAAACCATTAACTACAACTTTTGGCTTAGTAAACTCCTAATTTGCTGCTTATTAATAGTAAGGTAGTTGTTAAGTTCAGGTACTGTGTAAGATTAGGGATGTAGAATATGGTTGTGCAGAAGAAATGATATAAACAGCCAATATGGTAATAATAATATTAATAGGCAAGATAAGAACTAGGTAATAGTAAGAATTGGTCCCTATACTACAGTGTTACCAGAAAAATATATGGAAGCCTGTTTCTGCCAATGAATAACAAATAAAATAAGGGTTATTGCGACTTTTTACCTCACAATTCAGACTTCTTCTCGGGATTGTGTGATACAAACTCGCAATTCTGAATTCGTTCTCACAAATGCGAGTTTGTTTCTCACAACTCTGACATTTTTCTCAGTATTTTGTGGTATAAACTCACAATTGTGAGTTATAAAGTCCCAATTTAAAGGGGAAAAAAGACTATGTTCTCAGAATTGCGAGTTTATATCTCACAATTCTGACTTTATAACTCGCAACAGTTTATCCTATACAATTCTGAGAAAAAAAAGTCAGAATTGTGAGATGTAAATTTGCAATTGTGAGAAAAAGGTCCATTACAATGCAACAAAAAAAAAACACAAGAATGAGAACTGCTTGTCTAATACTGACATTTTTTACAGTTATTATCAAAAGCTGCTTCCAGTTTGCATTTTGAAGTGCAGTTGGCAATCGACAAAAAACAGTATTCAAATTTAAGCAAATGTTTTTGTCGTTTGTGTTTTGAAACGCAGCAACTGTCAGTGTGCGACAATATGTTTCCCATCGAGTTACGTCAATATCTGTATCAGCAACACTGGGTCTCCAGTGTATCATATTTCTCACTGTAGTTCCCTGTAGATGCTAAGCAACTCCAACACGCAAGATCTTTACCTAACAACAGCTCCACCCCCTTTTCCAGCAGCACCTGTTTGGCTTGTTTTTTGACAGACGGCAATAGATCAGGATCAGCCACCTCCTCCCGTGGATGGATCAGAATCACCTAAATGAAATTTGCATGAGACAATCACAATTAAGCTCACAATTTAGAGTGCAAAACCCATGTGTGTGCGAATGCGGAGCCCTACCTTCTTGTCAGTATATTCAGTCCTGATCTCAGCAGCCATTTCAACTCCGGTGGTTCCACCACCAACAACTACAACCGTGGCTGCTTCCTGAATCTGAAACATTGAGTGAAAATGTAAATAAGTCTTGTTTTTCACAGATTAAGATGTGTTTTCAGTTAAGATCATTTCACACTGTTATGTAACAGCTTGAAATAAACACAACTCACCATTTTAACAAAGTCCTCATACTTCTGAATGGCTAATTGATAGGTGTCCACAGAATTGTGTTTGCCTGGGAAATGTCCGCTTGTTCCAGTACACAGAATGAGGTGTGAATAACGTACTTGCTGTAGATTAACACAGGCACGTATTAAACCTCACATTTGCTCATATTTTGTTTTCTTCTGCTGCAATATTGTAATATCACATACCTTTCCATTGTCAAGCACAACTGTTTGCGTTTCTGTGTCTATCTGTGTGACACGGCCTTGGAGGAAATTCAGTCCAAATGTCTCTTTGTATGGAATGAATGTCTGTTTCGCAAAACCTAAATGAACATACAAAAAAAAAAGCTGCATTATTGTATTATTCTGTTTGTTTTATTACATTAGGCATGGTATTATTAGCATACCAGGTTGAACTGAGGCACGCAGCGCTGCAATGTTGTGATGAAATGCATCCAATATGTCAATAAGCATAAAGGGCACTCCATGATGTTTAAGGTGTTGGGCAGCTGCAATGCCACCAAAACCACCGCCAACAATCACCACATGGACATTCCCGTCAATGGACACCTGACCACCCATAGTGCTTCACTACTGAGGAGAGAAAGAGACAAAACAATTAAAATGTCTTACAAAATTTCATTATTTTTTTCAGGATGAAATTAGAAAGCACAGAAATAGTAATATAAATGCTGCTAACGTTACTATCCTTTTTGATCAACTGAATGCATTCTTAAAAATTGTTAATTTTTTCAAAAAAATCTATCTATCCCCACATACATACATACATGCATATAAAGAAATACCCATTTTAATATTTCTAATTTCTACACGTTTTTTTTACTGTATGTCCAAAAAGACAAATGCACCTGTATTTGCAAGATAAAGAAGTGTTCCTGAATCTCATATAGCAATTTATTTATTTTAAAACAATTACTTAACCAGAAATGTTTTCAACATAAACAAAGTGGCCTACATCTATGTGCTCATATAATGGTAACGGTATATTCATATACTATGCCTGCGATCAACACACGCTATATTTCAGCAGAAAGCTCATACAAAAGCTCAAAATATTCTGCATGCAGCGTAAAAGTTTGTTGTATACTCACCAACTAACGTGTGGACGTTTGTGATTATGTAAAGCCCCGTATATTCTTCTTGCACACGGATATGTCTTTAGGTCTCTCTGCTTACAGAACTGCGTTATATCCAATGGTAGAGCACGTTGTATGGTGGTGGGCGGGTCTTTTCGTGATTGCGTTGCATTATAGCCAATGGTTAGCGAGCGAGTGGGCGTGTCTGTTTTGTTGCGTGAGTAGTGAAATGTCTGTTTTCCTTTTGCATACATACCAGTGAATTCTGCTCTCACAAGAGGTGAATCAAATACCAGGTAATGTTTAGAAATATATAAGTGCATATAAAACAAATCAACAAATAAATAATAAAGGCGATATTTTAACACACATGTTGTCAAACTGCAGTTGTCATTGTCACTTTTATTCACAGATGATTCATCGAAACACTTCACGTACCAGGTCAGAAGTTCAGCTGAGTCACGCTGACAAAGTTGAACTGATTTAAATCAGAATAGCTCTATCTTTTGACTACAAATTATTTTTACTACCAGTATGAGTATGTCAGTAAAAGATTTGTAAGGTTTACATTTCAAAGCAAATAAATCAAATGGCTATCACTGGCCAACGGGTTTTGTAAAAGCACAAAGCTTACATAAAAGAGCCAACTGTGCCATTTTACCTAAATCTGGATGTCATCATTACATAAGGATTATTAAGTAATTAATACATTAATAGCTCTCATTTTTAAAACTTATTTATTGTTCCAAGAATTAATTCCAAATGATTATTCGAAATATAATTAGACATAATATCGACGGCTATTGCAGTTTTCGATAATCGTTAAGTACGGTCATTTAAAACAGTTTTATAAAAGTTTTTACAGTTTTAAGTTTTAAAGACGTCTTTTCGCACTTTCACCAACAGATGGCGTTAAACGCTAAGTCCTTCAAAAATAAACGATTGTCGTCATTTATTGACTCTCGTGTTGTTCCAAACTTTTTTTGTGAAACAAAAGCAGCTGCTAGACAGCTGACAACCTCAGTCACCATTCACTTTATTGCATTTTTTGCTATATAATGAATATGAATGGTGACTGGGGCTGTCATTAGACCTGACGTTCCTTTTGTGTTGCACTGAACAAACAGCTATATGCGTTTGGAACAGCTTGTGCTTTGCTTTAATTCAAGTAGTTTGTTTAGTGAAAAGTACTCAAAAATTATACTCAATTGAAAGTACAGATACGCTGTGAAAATTAAAAGTAAGTATCTAGCCAAAAACATACATGAGTAAAAGTAAAACAGTACGACTTTAAATTTTAATCAAAAATTAGAAGTAACCTAGGAAAAGAAAAAAAACAAAACAAAACAAAACAAAAAAAGGAGATCTTGTTTCATCATTTTGAACCATTTTCTCAAAGCAAAGTGAAACTGCTTGAAAATAAAATGCATAAAATGTTTTGTCAGACAGACATACAAAAGTTTGATTAAAGGAAGAAAACAAAACACAGTATATGGTAAACACTTCAAAAACTACACAAGAAGAAGACGATGGTAACCGATATAACCTCTATTGATTTCTTCAGTGTTGGGGGTAACACATTACAAGTAACGCGAGTTACGTAATATTATTACTTTTTCCAAGTAACTAGTAAAGTAATGCATTACTTTTTAATTGACAAGAAAACAAGACAAGAAGTTACTTTTTCAAATAAGTAACGCCAGTTACTTTCCCCCATTTATTGATTAAAAGCTCTCCTGTCCCCATGTTGAAAGAAATCCGGAGTAAGATGTTAGTTCTAGAATAAATGTGAACATGCATTAATTCATCTCACTCACAAAAAGCAGATTGAGTATTTCTCAAAATGAATAAAAACGGTGAAATTCAACTCAGAATATATGTTAAATAATACAAATATCCTTTATGCATTTCATCCCATGTTATTATTCATGTTATTATGATCCAATTCAACCATACAACCAAACATTTGTTTTTCTTTTTTTTTTTATTGCTGAAGAGTAACGCATTACTTCCCATAAAAAGTAACAAAATTAGTTACTTTTTCAGGGAGTAACTCAATATTGTAGTGCATTAATTGCGACTAATCGTTTTTGAGCTCTAAAGTAATCATTCATAAAGGTTGAAAAGTTTAAAGCGAATTACAAGGGTGTTCAAAGAAGGCTGTGTTTACATTAATCTTGCATTACAAAAGCATTGAGTCAAGGTGCAATTACATGACACACTTCGGTGCTCCTCTTTGTGAGTATTTGAGTGTGCGTGAGTATTGAAAAATCTGCTATTAAAAACTAAGCTCCGAACCGATTCCAGAAAGAATCGCAATGCATTCGGAAAATCTCTGAATCGATCCACGAACCGCAACGCATCGATTTAGTTTTGCAACCCTATTTAAAATGCATTAATACATCTCTAAAAAAAAAAATTAAATAAATTAAGCCCTGATAAATAAAATTGGATGGTTTAGGACAATATTCTTCCAATGTAATAGACATTGTCTTTGGAGAGAGACTCAAAGTTTCTGAAACAAAACAAGGACATGAGTCACCAGACAGACTGATTGAAACCTCGAGAAGTGTTACAGATACAATACAGTGCTGATGCTACACTACCAGTCAAGTTTTTTAACAGTAAGATTTTTTGTGTTTTTAAAGAAGTCTCTTCTGCTCACCAAGCCTGCATTTAATATCTGGGATGGCATGGTTGAGTAAATGATGAGAGAATTTTAATTTTTGGGTGGAGTATCCCTTTAATGTGCCAGATGTGATGCAGAGGCCAGAAATATATTCCAGACAGAATATAAGAATTTGTGTTGAATTAATTATGAGGGACAAAACATACATACATTTTGAAAAAGCCTATTTTTTCTGTTGTCTACTAAACACAGCTGTCCGTAACAATAATTCTTCTTTTAATTGTTTATCTGGGCCATTCAGAGTTTTTTTCTACCTCTCTCTCAGCAAATATTGCTATATAATTATTTATAACTATTTAGATTAATTTATGAGCAAATAATGTAATTATTTAGATTAAATAATAATTCATTAACAGTCCTAATTGTTAATTAATATATCACTATAATAGAGCTCATTGACACCAGGTGAGAACATCACTAAACATATTTACAATGAATTTAACACACGTTCATTTACACACTTTTTGGAGGTTTCTGTAACATTTAATTTAAAAAGTAATCATGGCCACCAAAACATGAATTGTATTTAAATACCTGATGAAAGATATAACCGAAGCTGAAACAGACGTGCTTGATCTGAACAGAAGTGCAGTCTTGTTTAACATCATGCATCTTGGAAACGAGCTGGCAGCAGAAATCACCCAGAACAGAACAAAATGTTATCATTTCATATTAATCAAAGATTAAACAATTTAATAATGCAATTGAAAACATAAGGCCATTGATATGACAACGTAAAACAATAATAATGAAATTAATACCGTGATTTTAATATTCATAATGATTCGTTTGTAGGTGTCGTCAATACGTCAGTATTGTACGTTTAAATGTTGAAAATATGTAGGTATTTGTAGGTTTAGATGGTGAAAAAACCAGCATATGCTGGTAGCTATGTTTTGATGCTGGGATGCTGGTTAGGTATGTTTTGGTGCTGGTTTAAGCTGGTCCTTTACTGGTCCTTTGCTGGTTTATGCTGGTCATGTTGCTGGTCAAGGACCAGCATAAACCAGCAAAGGACCAGCATAAACCAGCTAAGGACCAGCATAGACCAGCTAAGGACCAGCATAAACCAGCAAAGGACCAGCATAAACCAGCTAAGGACCAGCATAGACCAGCTAAGGACCAGCATAAACCAGCAAAGGACCAGCATAAACCAGCTAAGGACCAGCATAAACCAGCATCAAAACATACCTAACCAGCATATGCTGTTTTTTTCAGCAGGGTATTGTATGTTTTAGTGTCTGGAAAAAACGTAAGTAAATGTACGTTTTATAGAACCACTTTTTACGTAAAATACATACAAATTATCATAAGATCATGTTGGTACAGATGCTATCAGTTTAGAAGTAGCGTACGTTTTCCAAACTAAATGATGTTTATTTCTATCAAAATGTTAAACGTCAGTGAAGGCGGTGCAGCTGTGGTCAAGTAATATAATCAGTGTATGACCATACACTGTGTAACACCAACTATCCCAGGTGAAAAAATGTGCAGTTCCATAATGTATAGTGCTCTATTTTTACACACTAATTTTGTACTTAATATACTAAAAATTAATATTTAGTCAGATAATCTTAAGAACATCTATAGTGGACTCAGCTGTGCTATTTTAAGACACTATTAATAGACCCTATAAACTAAAATGTGCTTTTAACAAGCTATGCATTAAAATAATGCATGTATTTACCACTACCCACCTACCCCCACCCCCACCCCGGGCCCACCTCGAATATCACTTGGCCCACCCTTCATCTTATTTCTGGAGCAACACTAAAATATATTGTAAAATATTCCCGCCAAGTCAAAAATACCCAGATGCAATATAAATTACAGTATTTTACTGGGATGTATAAAATCTACCAGGGTTGGGGTCAATTCAGGAATGAACTCAACAATTCCAATTCAAAGAAGGAAATGGAATTAGAATTGGAATTCAACAACAATTACAGGAAACAGAGTTGTAATTGAATTGGAATTACAGGAAGTGGAATTCAATTCAGGGAAATTCCACTGAATTCCGTTTATTGCTGTTTCTGAGCATTTATCTGTGATTGCATTTAGAGACATACATTTGAACTTTATTTATGATGCTTTACAAATACCAGGTAATGTATGAAATAGAGTTGATCAAATGCAAGTAAATTAAAATGAGAACTGTACATTATGAATTAATAATTGAATGACAGTGGTGATAAGTTTCTGGATGTACTATACATTCAATATATGATTACCACATAATATATGTCTCAACTCACAAAAAAATGAGTCATGTTCATTCATGTATTTCATTCACTTTTTATTGCATCGAATTATCATCATTTCCTGAAATTTGGCATCGCTAAGACTGCATCTCTCAGGCCTAAATATCGCAAGTGGAATTTAGTGAAATTTATTTGATTTCAATCCTGTTTCCTGACATTCCAATTCCAATTCCAATTCCATTCCAGGAAGTGAATTGGAATTTACCATTCATTCTCAATTCAATTCATGAATGGCCCCTGAAATCTACAGCAATTTTTAACAGTGTGCTTTTGAAAAGCTGAACCTGCGGATTCATGTGTCTACCGATGGGTGGCGCTCTAATAATAGTCCTGGCCCCTGTGGGCCCTCACAGTCCCTGAAATAAATGAGCTGTGAAGATAAGAAAGACTATGTAAACAAGTTTCTTCTTCTTATGTAAAAATGCATCTGATCATTTAATCAGCCCTCGTGAAGCGCTTTTAAAAGCAAAGCATAAAAATACATTATGTTTATTTTCTCATGCATTAGGCACAATATAATGCAACAACGTAATGCAATGCCAGTGTTAGTCTCAGGGGGTTCACTTTGGGGTCGTGTATGAGCTCCCGTCCCATTGGAGTCCACCGCCTGACCAGCAGGGGCTGCAGAATGGAGCATCTCTGAATGAGCAGGAACTCTGGTACCTCCCCGCACTAAAGCGACTGCTGCACTCCTGCGGACACTACAGGCGGATGAGCGCGGGCGTCTGTCCCGCAGCAGCGTGCTAACAGCCTGGACACTTACCTCGGATGTGCTGCTTATGTCCGTTTCAAAGGGCAAAAGATCTTTCCGTCTTTGGTTGTCCACTTTATATCCATATGTTTTAAAAAACTCAACTGATGCTGGACATAAACTGACTTTTACGTCGGAGTCGGTGTGAGTTTACAACGGTAAGATGGTTTACGTTACATTTTTAATGTTACATTAACACGTTTCTTCCTCCGCTGATCGCCAGCGCGTCTATAACGAGTCACGGGGACTTTGAAAGTGAATGTTTACATTGGAAAGTGTCACAGCTGAAAATATTTTTCTTTTGTTTTATTAGTCTTGTCCTCGTTCCCATGGTGAATGTATACCAAACCCGCGTGCTGCATTGTGGGATACCTACAGGCTTTATAAAATGAGTTTTATAGAGTTAATTAACAAATGCATTTTACTTTTAGTCTGTTATTGTCGTATAACTGATGTGAAATTCAATAACACAGCATTTTGTGTGTGAAAGTGTGACACAGAGTTAGATAAAACATCCAAAAACCCTATTTTGACCATCAGGGGTGTTTGTGACCATTCAGCCAGTTCCTCAGTGGATTGATTCACTTAGTCTTTAAGTAACTTTCTTTAAGTGTGAGATATTTTAAGTCTATCTCTGTTTGTTTTGTCCATCACCCTTATCAGAAATCACTTGAGACTATACTGATAAGTGAGCTCAGACTGTTATTGGCTCAAAACACTAAAGCATTGGTGCTTTATTGCAGGTTGTGCCAAAACAATGGTTTTGTTTGCAAAAATAAAGACACCTCAAAACAATAAAGACTGTGGGATAACAGAAAAAACAATATAATGGTGTAACTAAAGTATAAAAAGACAAAGTGTATGTTGTAAAGTAGTAATAAAATGCATAGCTTACAAGAAAGTGCCGTGAAATATGACCTTTATGTTACTGTGTTGTTTCAATCTTTACACTACTATTCAAAAGTTTGTTTTTGAAAGAAGTCTGTTATGCTCATGAGGAATGCATTTATTTGATCAAAATTAGAGTAAACTGTAATTTTGTGAAATATTATCAAATATTATTGTAAGCTTTGCATTTTATTACTACAAACACATTCATGTATATATTTAAGAAATATTTACAAGCATATGTATTTATTATAATTTTTATATAATTTATATTATATATAAATAAAATAATTTTGTATATTAATAACATATTTCTTGTATATATACACATTCATTTGAGTATTTATATATACATGACACACATATATTAGGCAATCTTAAACTTTTATTTTGTATGCAATTAATCGCGATTAATCGTTGACAGCCCTAATCACAATGTAAAAGATCTGTTTTTAATATTTTTAAAATATAATTTATTCCTGTGATGCAAAGCTGAATTTTCAGCATCATTGCTTCAGTCTTCAGTGTCACATGATTTTCAGAAATCATTTTAATATGTGACCCTGGACCACAAAACCAGTCATAGGGGGTAATTTTCTGAAATTGTTTTTGAGATTTAATTTTATACATTTTTTATACGTTTCCATTGTTATGATAGGACAATATTTAGCCAAGATACAACTATTTGAAAATCTAGAATCTGAGGGTGCAAAAATCTTTTTCTAATTACTTTTAAATTTGTTCAAGTGAAGTTAATGCATATTACTAATCAAAAAATTAAGTTTTGATATATTTACGGTAGGAAATTATCTTCATGTGTATGTATAGAATCTGTGCCTAAATTGGCGAATGCATCATAAACTCAATGCAAAAATATCAATTCAGTCAATTACTCTCTAGAGAGGCTAGAGAGTCTGGTGCTCATACGTCAATGCAGAATTGACCACTCGCCTTGTTTTTCACTTTTAATTCTGCATTCCTGTCTCAGACTTTGCTGGCTGTGCAGTATGTGGTGGGATGGATGAGGAGGAGCAGAACCGCTATGTGGCCCAGTTGAAAGCTGAGTTTGACAGCTGTGACACTACCGGGACAGGTTACCTTGACAAAGAGGAGCTCACAGCCTTATGCCACAAGCTGAGCTTAGATGCCCATCTTCCCTTACTTCTGGACACTCTGCTTGGACCACAACATTATGCTAGGGTAAGCTTTTCCCCAAGTGCTTCTCATCCTAATGCTGTATTATAGATGTTAAGATAATGTCTTTTAACAGGTGAATTTTGAAGAGTTCAAAGAGGGCTTTGTAGCTGTGCTGTCAAGGTCTTTGGACTTCAGTACTTCAGAGGAGGAGAGCAGCTATCTTGAACCAGGTACTTGACTAGAAAATGACCTTAATATAACTCCAGGCTTATCAGAGCTTCCAAGCCTGTGTTTATCTTAATGATTTTTTGTTGTGTTTTCAGTCTGGACCTTGGAGACTGAAGGTTTGTTGATGGTACATGATGTTAAGTTGATTTAACTTCAGTATTTTGAAGAACTGAACTGAACTCATCTTGGTGTTACTGTCTAAATGCTTATTTGTGTTTGTTCATGAATAGCCCGGTATGTTTATGGTTAGTTATGCTACTGTTCAAAGGTTTGGGGTGTTTAACATAATTAAATGTATTTGTTGTTTTCTTAGGCTGCATTTATGTAATAAAAAATACAGTAAAATCAGCAAGACTGTGACTTTTCAGTACAATTTACAATTCCTGTGATGCAAAGCTCCAGTCTTCAGTGTCACATGATCCTTTAGAAATCATTCTAATCTGCAGATTTGTTGCTCAAGAAACATTTATTAGTGTTAATAATGTTAAAAACACTTGCTTGTGGAAAACGTGATACATTTTATTAGGATGTTTTGATGAATAGAAAGTACAAAAGAACAGCATTCATTTGAAATAGAAATCTATTGTAATAATGTAAAAATCTTTCACTTTCTGTCACTTTTGACCAACTTAATGCATCCTTGATAAATAAAAGTATTAATTTCATTAAAAAATATTTTGAACCCCAAACTTTTGAACAGTAGTGTGTATTTAGGAGTTCATGTAAACAGTTAAAAAAAGCATGCAAATAGTCCTTCAACTCTTAATATATTTCCCTGTTTTGACATTTAAACCACACTTCATACATCCATTAAAAATTATATTAGAACCACTGGAGAAATGCAAGAATGTTTAAAAAACTGATATTTGATTTAGAAAAGCTTAGTGTCATTTGCTTGGAAATGGCATTTGGTTTGGTTTTTCTTATGCAGAGACATTCATACATTTTTAATAGTGGCATTCTTATACTTTACTTCTTGGGCTCACCTGAAAATCATACACAAATATGAGAAGACAGAAAGAGAAAACAGTCATTATTTTTGTTTGGTGTCATTTTTATGTTTTTACTAAACACCTGAAGACATTGTTAAAGAAGACATAATTATTATTGACATGTATAAGACAAAACACAGGCATTCCTGGTTATTCATGAAGCCATTCATAAATAATAGCCCATAATGCCTTAAAGGAGAAGTCCACTTCCAAAACAAAGATTCACATACTCTCCCCTTCGTCATCCAAGATGTTCATGTCTTTCTTTCGTAAAGAAATAATGATTTTTGATGAAAACATTTCATGATTTTTCTCCTTATAATGGACTGATATGCTGCCCCGATTTTGAACTTCCAAAATGCAGTTTAAATGCAGCTTCAAACGATCCCAAATGCGGTTGTAAACAATCCCAGCTGAGGAAGAAGGGTCTTATCTAGCGAAACGATCTGATATTTTCATAAAAATAATACAATTTATATACTTTTTAATGTCAAACGCTTGTCTTGTCCTAGTCTGCCTGGACTTTTTTCCAGTTCATGACAGTTAGGGTATTTCGAAAAACATACTCATATTTTCCCTCGACTTCAAAATCGTCCTATATCGCTGTTTTACCTTTTTTGTTAAGGGTTTTTGATCTTCTTTGCATGTTCTTCTGCAGGGTCGGTACTTCTGTAGCGATGTAGGAAGTTGAGGGGAAAATACGATCTAAATTTTTCGACATACCCTAACTGTCTTGAGCCAGAATACACAGAGATCAGGGAGAGAAAGACAAGACAAGCGTTTGAGATGAAAAAGTATTTAAATTGTTTTTTTGTTTTTTTTATGAAAATAACCGATCGTTACGCAAGATAAGACCCTTCTTCCTCAGTAGGGATCGTTTACAACCGCATTTGCGATCGTTTGAAGCCGCATTTAAACTGCATTTTGGAAGTTCAAACTCGGGGCACCATAGCAGTCCATTATATGAAGAAAAATCCTGAAATGTTTTCCCCAAAAAACACAATTTATTTACGACTGAATAAAAAAAAGACATGAACATCTTGGATGATAAGGGGGAGAGTACATTATATGTGAATCTTTGTTTTGGAAGTGGGCTTCTCTTTTAAGGAACCTGTCTAATGATTGTTATGGTTCCTTTCACTAGAGCCCTAATAGGTAATACAGATGCCGATACATTTTGAGCAGGTCTTTTTTAAACCAAGGCCTGAATAACATTCATCTTTTTTCAAAAATGCATTAGGGAGGCTGGTACATTAGTGTATGCTGTGAAATCTCAGTGTGCAACGCTAAAATTATCTTCGAAATTGGTAAACCTGAAAGCAATGATGAAAAACAGATGTTCAAGGATTGAACCTGGGTTTGGAGATGTTCCATTTTGGTTTTCATTTCCTTTCAAACATATTTCTCGTGTTATGAAAAAGGTTATGAGATAAAACAAATGACATGGGATCACCTACTATTGCAATTACCACTGTTATTTTCTTCATTTTGACTGCTTCTGACATACTTTCATTATCTGTCGCTCTAAAGCATCATTTCCTGTGCTTCTAGCGGTCCCAGAGGAGGTGAAGCCTAAATATGTGAAAGGAACCAAGCGGTACGGGCGGCGATCACGGCCAGACAAGACAGACTTAGAGCTGACAGCAGACTCAGAAGATTCACCTCCGTTTGGGACTGACAAAGTAGAAACAAACGGTGTGAGGAGAGCCAAACTCAGACGCTCCACCTCACTGGAGAGCGTTGAGGTAAAATTCATAATACCTTTACTACCGTTCAAAAGTTTGGGGTCAGAAAGATAAAAAAAAAAAGAGAAATGAATACTCATATTTAGCAGGGATGCATTAAATAGATCAAAAGTGACAGGAAAGGCATTTATAATGTTACAAAAGACTTTTTTTCTTTTTCTTAACTATTCGTCAAAAAATTATGAAAAAAACTGCCACAGTTTCACAAACATATTAAGCAAAATTGTTTTTACCGCTGATAATAATAATGTTTCCTGAGCAGAAAATCAGCATATAAGAATGATTTCTGAATGTGATTTCTCACATGACACTGAAGACTGTAATGATGCTAAAAAATTCAGCATAGAATCACAGGAATAAATTACATTTTAAAATATATTCAAATAGAAAACACATATTTTAATTAAAATAACATTTCAGGATTTTTTGATCAAATTAATGCAGCCTTGGTGACCATAACAACCTTCAAAAGACTTAAAAAGTCTTGCAGACCCCAAACTTTTAAACAGTAGTGTATATTATGTCTATGTCTCTATCTCTATGTCTATTTTCATTTCTATTCATAATTGAAAAAGCATGTATTTAAAATGTAATTGACAGAACACTCACAATATGCGTGTCATCTTGGGACTGTATGCAAATGGACATGCAAATATTAGCACTTAACAATGCAGTGCACTTGAGGTGTTGTATTGTTAGTCAACTGAAGAGCTAAATCAGTTTGATTCTAGTGAATGGATCAGGGCCGACCTGCTTTTCACAGACAGGAAGTGCGGCGGTGTGGAATGTGCAAGTGCCGGCCCATAGTGCAGCCCCCACCTTTACCAGACTTTAGTGTTACTTTTGGCACATGATCAAAACATGGCTCATTTCACGTTCTCTTTTTTCCCCTCAAAGAGCAGGAGCTCTCATAAAAGGGGTTTGTTGTTTCTGCTGTGTCTGTACTTTTTCTTCTGGAGTCATTTTACTCGTGCATAACAGTGCCAGACCAGACAGCCAGTGCAAATGCAAACCTGTGCTGCTGGATCCCTCAATCCATGTGTTTCGTTTTAAAAGAGTTATTTTGGATCCATCCTGGTTTGGTACTGGAAACAATAAAGGGTGATGATGTTTTCGTACTCATGCACGTCATAGGTGTTTAACTGAAGATGTTACTGTTGCAGTTGTTTGATGGAGCTGAAGGATGTTTGAATGTTTAAACCGGTAGAAATTTCTCAACTGGTCAGGTTTTGAACGATTGTTTCTATTGTGGTTACATGCTCATGTGACATTTCTGTGGTACATGGTCACGTCAACTTATCACTTGCAGTTTCAAATTAGTGCTGTTCAAATGATTAATCGCAATTAATCTTATCTAAAATAAAAGTTTTTGTTTGTGTAATATATGTGTGTACTGTGTATATTTATTATGTACCTATAATGTACCTACATGTATTAACATGTATATATTTATATTCATATATTTATATGTATTCATATATAAATATAAATATATTTAATATATAAAAAATATATTTTTCTTAATAAATAAATAAATAATAAATACAGACAGTACACACACATATATTATGTACACAAAAACCTTTGTTTTGGATGCAATTAATTGCGATTAATCGTTGCACTAATTTTAAACCATTTAAACGCAATCAGCAGTGAAAGAGAACTTATTTTGCTATATGAGCGCACTGTCAGAGAGGTGCACGCATTATATGTGAATCTATCGTGATAGACATCATTACCGTGAAATAAAACAACTCATGTCATAGTATAAGATTTTGGTCATATCGTCCACACCTAGTTCAAATAAGCAGCTGTCTGCTCTTATAAAAAAAAAAAAGTGTAATTCTATTGAATGTGTACTTGTAGTGTACTTCAAATCTTTAAAGTAGATTTAAAAAAAAACTGTACTTACAGATATAATATTAATTAAGTAGAGGCCACATGACTGTTTCCTGACACAAATACACAAGTACGCTTTTAAAATGTACGCTTTGTGCTGTCAAAATAAAGTTTTACATTTAAAGGGGTGCTATTATGCTTTTTCACTTTTTGAACTTTAGTCAGTGTGTGGTGTGTATCTTTGGGAATAAAAAAGATCTACAAAGTTACAAATCTCAAAGTCCACTCCAAAAGGAGATATTTCGCTTTTAAAACATTCCTTTTCAAGAACTACAACGAACGGCTCGTTTGGACTACAAACGCGGAGAACAGCTTGGGAATAAACACAAGCATTGACTAGAGAGGCCGCTTCAGAGCTGTAACGCGTTGCGGACGTGTGCAGTACAGGGGGTCGAAACACATGCTGAAGCCGCAATCTTCTCCTGTTGCCACGTCGGAGCCGTAACGTGTCACAAATGTGTGCAGTGTGTGGTAAAAGATTTATTCATAAGGTGTAGATAGCTTCACTTGTAATGCAGGTGTTTTTTTTAAAACGCACAAACTTGCACTAGAATACGCTAGGCTAATCAGTGATGATGTTCTCTGATAATTGTTAGGCTGCTTTTAGCCTTATGCTGGAGCTGGTTTCGGGCAATGAAACTAAGTATGTAAATAATTAAATACATTAGCACGATAATATCATGTATTGGCGATCTCGCAGGCTGATGATAGGACCCAACACTACTGTAGCGCATTATTTACTCACCCTCCATGCATCCTAGGTGTATATGACTTCGTTCTTTCGGATGAATGAAATCAGAGTTATATTAAAAATTATCCTGACACTCTCATGCATTATAACGGCATAGACGGGTGTTTCTCCTCATCAGTCCAAAACAAGTCCAATAATATGCATCCGTCCATAATAAAAAGTGCCTCACACGGCTCCGGGGGGTTAATAAAGGACTACTGTAGCGAATCGATGCGTTTTTGTAAGAAAAATATCCATATTTAAAACGTAAGAATCACTTTAATCTAGCTTGCGCTAACAGTTGTACACGGAACTTGCTTCTTTGACAAGGAGTGTGGCAGCACTGAAATACCGTCTAAGCTGTTCGCCAAACGCAACGCAGTGGGACAGCTAACCAAACACAATACATTTCGTTTTTTCGGAAGGCCTTCATTAAACACGGAACTAATCGAGCCTTATGTGCCAGGCTGGGAGAAATGTATTGTGATAATGTAAATTATGTTAAAATAATACGTTTTTTTGAACCACCAAGCATGAAAGCATGTTCTAGTACACCCCAAAACAAAATCAAGACTTTGTAAAAGAGCATATTAGGACCCTTTTAAGGACAGTTTTCATAACCTTGTCATGCTTTAAAGAAGCACAGTTATATTGATGTGTTAACTAACATACTGAAACACATGAAGTGCTTGATTATAATTTTAACTAATGTTATTTGATATTACATTTAAAGTTAATATATTTTAAATGTACTAAATTGCAACTTTAATATAAATGTGTAATTACAAATACATGACATACTGTACAGGTTTTTAAATAGAAAGGGCATTAGAGTATGTTTTACTTTACGATTTTTGCTTGTAAGTATATTCAACAGTAAACCTTATTTCAAAATTATTAAATTACATATAAAAACATTCTTACATCCTACTTAAGTGGGCCAAAAGCACTAAAGTTTAGCTAATTGCATTTAATGTAATTTTAAACTATAGTACATTTTCATTTAAATGAGCAATACGACACTCATAGACGTGAGATATGGCTGCATATCACCACAGCTGTAATTCGGCCGTAGGCACGAGGCCACAGACAATCACAGCGTGGCGATATCTCACATCTACGAGTGCGATATTGTGTTTACACAACAGTTTGACGGCACAAGTGTGTAAATACACAAGAAACAACAATGGAGTGTCTTTAAAAACCCTCTTTTGTGCAGAACTACTTCCTTCCGCCATTGATTCAAATCTCAGTTTGACAGTTTAACAGCTGAGCCCAAGTCTTCGTTACTAATTAAAAACATCACTTTAGAACTAGTAACGAAGGAACGTTGAGTTGAAAGATTATTATATTACTGTATTAAAAGCTCACTGTAGAGTGTTATGAGAGAGAGATGGACTGGGCAAGTGTGATTGCCTACATCTGATACAGCATTTATTCTTCAGATCAATCTCATATTCACAATAAATTTTCTGTTTGAATGTCTGCTGTTGGACTCTAATATCACACTCTTATTAGCCAATCAGATTGAAGGACCAGAAAGAACTGTTGTATAATTGTAAATAACATGCAATTAAGTGTTGAAAACATTACATTCAGTTTGAACTGAAGTTTACACTATAATGCGTACTGTATTGCATCATAAATGTTCTTTTTGAAAGTATGCTGAAGTGTACTTCTTTTTCACAAAAGTAGAACAGCCTTGCAACGTGCTAAAACCACTCCGATCGTCATGGTGGTAACGTTTTCCAAAACAGTTTAAAAATCTAGTCCAGTGGTGCTGTTTGGGTTGAGACTTCTTGAGAGAGTAGGTCACAGTCTGTGGAGGATTCCAGCAATCAAGTGCCTTCGCCAAGAATGAAAGCATGTTGGTCCATCAGTACAGTTTATGTTGGCAGCGACCAGCATTTGGTGTTTATGAATCAGCCCGCCAGGCTCCATTTGGTCCGGCGTGTTTTAGTGCCTCATGGTGTGTTTTATGTGTCGAATCTGTTCAACCAGGATTAGAGGTCTTGGTCTGGGTGGAGCTCAGAGTGCAAAGCATCAGCTGTGGTCTGAAGGCCTGATAAAGTGAAGTACAACAAGGAAAGGGTTTGGCTATAATTTGGCATGGCGCTTCCTCTAACTGCGCCTCTCATTTTAGAAACGCACACTCGCATACCAGAGCCCTCCCTCGTTCTCTTACTCTCTCTCTCTCCCTCTCTCTACACGTCTTTCCCGTTCTGTTCTTCTTTTCTTCTCCCGCTCCTCTCTCATTTTTCATAACAGTGTTTGAAATATTTAGGCCTTTTATGTAACCCAGTACATGCTATTTCAATGAATGGCAGAGATTACATGCTCTAAATCGACTCTTTGCACTGTCACTAGCGATTCTGTGGTACTCCGTAGCGGGAAGATCCAACTCGACGTGTCTCGTACAGTAATCAGATGAACATGCACAGTACAAGTATTATGTAAAAGGTTTAAGGTTTCACAAGGGGGTCCGTGAAGTTTTAAACATATTGCATGCACTTTTTACAAAACTGAAGACTGTAAAATGTCTTAGATATAGTTGTGGCCAAAAGTTTATATACACCTTACAGAATCTGCAAAATATTAATTATTTTACCAAAACAAGAGGGATCATGCAAAGTGCATGTTATTTTTTAGTACTGACGTGAATAAAATATTTCACATAAAATACATTTACATATAGCCCACAAGAGAAAATAATAGTTGAATTTATAAAAATGACCCCGTTCAAAAGTTTACATACGTTTGATTCTTAATACTGTGTTGTTATCTGAATGATCCACAGCTGTGCTTTTTTGTTTAGTGATAGTTGTTCATGAGTCCCTTGTTTGTCCTTAGCAGTTAAACTGCCTGCTGTTCTTCAGAAAAATCCTTCAGGTCCCACAAATTCTTGGGTTGTTCAGCATTTTTGTGTATTTGAACCCTTTCCAACAATGACTGTATGATTTTAGGATCCATCTTTTCACACTGAGGACAACTAAGAGACAAAAGCTATTACAGAAGCTTCAAATGTTCACTGTTGCTTCAGAAGGGAAAATTATGCACCAACAATTATTTTGCCTAAATAACATTTTTTTATTATTTAGTACTGCCCTTCAAAAGCTACAGAAGATACTTACATGTTTCCCAAAAGTCAAAATAAGTTACATTTACCTTGATCTTCAATTTCAAAATGTTTTCACCTCCCGGCTCTTAATGCACTGTGTGTCCTTCTGAAGTATCAGTGAGCATCTGAACCTTCTGTAATAGTTGCATATGAGTCCCTCAGCTGTCCTCAGTGTGTAAAAAAAAACACAGCCATTAAAAACTGCAAATATAAATACTGGATGAAAAATGTTGTCATAGCAGTTAAATTAAATAAAAAGGTTTAAGCTGAAGTGCTAAAGTTACTGAAAAAAAAAAGATTGCTCAACAGAAAAAACTAAAATGAATAAAAATTACAAGCACGCAATAAAATTAATAAACCTTAAAGTACAAATGGCATGAAAACTGTTATTATAAAAATTAAAGCTAATTTGAAGTAGTATGACTGTAGGATGTTTGTAACTGAAAATGCAGTCCTTTGTGTCTCAAACAGTATAGAATGGCTTTAGTAACACCAAAGTCATGGGTTCGATTCTAAGGAATGCATGAATTTGAATTTAATACAAGTGTATGTTGAATGCAATGTAAGTCGCTTTAGATAATAGTGTCAGCCAAAAGCATAAATATAAATATAAAATATAACAATATGTAATAAATTTTTAATGCATGTTCATAGGCATGACATATTTCATATGAGTGATTCCAAATAGGATTTCATCATTTTTTTAAATCTAAATTTAGTACTATATGCACAATATTTTCATAACATTTTTAAAATAACATCTCAGCTTTCCTTTTTTTTTGGCATTTAGGCATTTTGGCATTTATTTTGATAGGACAGTGTAGCAATGACAGGAAACTAAGTGGGAGAGAGAGAGGGGAGGGATCGGGAAAGGTCCACGAGCCGGGACTCGAACTTGGGACGCCTGGCGTGCAACAGCGCTACATGAAACGGCGCTACAAAGTCTCAGATTTCATCTAGAAATACGTCAGATTATGGTAATAAAATGGGTTGCAAACTGTTTTCCACATGTTTCAAAGAGATATACTGTATTAATACAGTGTTGCTTTACTGTACATATGTTAAATGAGGAAGCAAACTGCAGTAGATGGACTGAGTGGACAGAATCTGTGCAGGTTCACAGGCCTAAGGATAGATTCCAGGCCATACTGTCTTTACAACGTTCATGTGAGCAACAGAACTGCTTGTTTATGTAAATAATTCAACCAACTGTCATAAATATTGCACACAAACCTTGTCATGCAACATAAATTATTTAGTTTTGGGTACGTCATAGACTAAAGTACAACAACACATTTGTCTTTTCAACATGCAGAAGCTGAGGAACATTTTAAAAGTCATTTAAAAGTCTTTCATATCTTTTATTTGTTTGGGAGTTTTTGTACACCCCAATTAGAGAGCAGCTTTTTCTGAAAGATCTCAATATCTCTATGCTTTTCTTAGTGAATAGCCTACATGATGTCAGAGATGAACAATGCCTTGGGTACAAAGTTGTGTGATGTTCCTCACTTAATTTCCCAGCAGAAATGACCAATGAAGTGGCTTTTTTCTCTGACTAAATTTGACTGAGAGAGACAGAGAGAGATAATACAAGACAATCTGCTCTCTGCCTTCTGACTAAAAGCTGTTTGTGAACAGTTATGTAATGTTGTTTAAAATTTAATGCTGATGGTAATTGATTGTGGCTTGTCCCATATTCAGTAGGGGGTATTCTTTTGTTGCTGGAGGCTGAACTGTGTACCGTTTCGATCAGTGTCCCCTGTTCTATTTTATCTCCTGCATTTGGTCATTGCCGTCCATCGATCAAACCACAGATCTTACAGGTCAATGAGTATGAATCAAAATGTAATCTACCACTAGATGGCACTGGCACACAAATTAATTCATGTACATCAGGGGTGTCCAAACTCAGCCCTTGAGGGTCCAAAACACCTGCCTGGAAACTTCTAGTATGCATAGTTTGTGTTACATAAAGAAAACTGTGAAATTTTTGTAAATAATTCTACACTTGTTGTATATCAGATGTTCCTTAAAACATAAAATAACTAAAGTGCAGTGTGTAAAATTAATATGTATGTATAATGTATTTCCAAATTCACAACACTATAGATTTAGATATAGATTTGATATAGATTTAATCTATATTATAGATCAGTGTTTCTACAATGTTTCAAAATGACAATGTTGCAACATGCACAAGTCAGCTTTTGATGTATCAATCTGAACATTTTTGATGCATAATACATACAGTTTCACATACTGTTTTATTAAAACAATAGTAGGCAGTATTTATTCAGTGCATGGTATATAGTTAGCAAACACTTTTGCAATTACTTTTAGTACTACATGTTTAGCATTTGTCTTAATGGTGTCAGTCAATTTTAAAGCGGTCTCAGTTTTGTAACTGTTGGATAACTCTGTCCTACTCCAAACCATTTCTTACGTAAGCTCTTTTACATCATTACAGAGAGATTTAGCTGGCGTTATATGAGCAAGGTTTAAGCTGTTTAGTATGATGCAGTGTTTCCATACTGATGTGGTGAACAGCGTTTTACTCTTGAGCTTGTATCTGCCGGTTGTTCCTGTCCAGCGTTGCAGAAATAATGACTGCTGGGATGGAATGCCTTATGATGATTGTACTGTTTCTTGTGATCTCTGAACCATAGTAGTACATTCAGTTATACTGTCTCCATCTGTTCACTCACTTCAGTCAAGAGTCTAAACATTAATTTAAGATATTGTATGTTAAACTCTTGTTTAATTATGACAGTATATAGCGTGTGTGTGATGCACACTAAGTATGGAATCCCTGGAAGGCCTGCTATATTGGCAAATGTGTCAAACTTTAAGACATTTTTACATTAAAATGTATTAAAAATGCAAAATAACCATTTATGACATAACTTGATGTCACACAGTAAAATATACAAACAAATTGAACAAAAATGCCTCATAAATTTAAGACAAAGGGGCAAAAAAGTGCCTTTAAAATGAAATGTGAAAATGAATGAAAAGTGTCAATTTGCAGAATTACATTTAGATTCACTCACACTGCATTAAATTGCTTTTACACGCTGTTTTGTGCAGAGTTGAGCTTTATAACCACTCAAACACGCTTCTGTTGAACTTAGGAATGCATTGACCAATCAGAAGCGCTTAGATTAGTCAGCGCTAAAAACACACCAATCAGAGGCGCTTAGATTAGTTAGCGCTGAACACGCCGGAGCTGTTGACAAGTGCGTAATGCGTGAATTCCCGCATAATAAACAACGATGTAAATAAAAGATTAATTTCGTAACTTCAGTGATTATAACGGGAGTTTTTGCATAACTTGTGCTAGACTTGGCTAACGTCATGGACCGACATGAAGCCAAAATGTGACGTGCCCAAACAGTAACATAAACGTTTTGTAAATTTTTTTTTACATGTATATTAATAATCATTATAACAATACAAAGAGCAATAATCTACAATAATGATTTTTGTCATAATATTAGAGCCCTATGAGCTCCTGTTTTTTTACATGTATAATTTAGATATAGTTTTAAATAATCTATTGTCATTGACAACAGTTTGAAATATTGATTAAAGTAATTGAGTAAATTTAAGTATTTGACATTAAAGACAACATATGTTTTTTTTATAATAATAAGGTGATTATAAAAAATTCACCTGGAAATCTATTCCAGGGGTCAAATATTAACGGAAAAGTTAATTTCTTAATTTCTGACCCTGTCAATGACTGTTTACAGAGTCTCAAATCAGATGAGGAAACAGGAAGCAACAAGGAGTCCACACACCACTATTTTGTGGCACAAGGTATGTTAGATATTATAATGTAAAATAACGTTTATATGTAAAACAAACACATGGCTCTAATTTTTTCTGATTTATATATAATCAAGGCCAGTTGAAGCTGTGGAATCAAGATGGCACAGGAAGTCCTCAGCGCTCATCTGACCCTCAGCGGGAAGTGACAGACGTGAAGGTGAGGGCTGTATGGCAGGAGCTGGGGGTTGGAGCTGGGGGTTCATTAAACCGTGAGGAGCTGTCACTCGTCTGTGACCACATCGGTCTCAAGGACTTACAGTCCGAGGTACGGTCATGCAACATTCTGTACGGAGTGGGATTAGTAGATATTAACCGAGTTAGGACATTCTGTGCTGCTTGTTTGCTACTAATTATTCTTTACAGAGTTTATACTAACTTTCCTTCACTGTAGTACATAAAACACTGTTATCCTTGTTTTGTTTTTTTTTGTTTATGCAAAGGAATTGGATGCTCTCTTCAGGAAACTAGACAAGGATCAGGATGGGAGAGTCAGTCTGAGCGAGTTCCAGAGCGGCCTGTTCATACAACACAATCACGCTGCTCCGATCTCTACCTCCACCCCTGCACGACCCAAACCACTGCGCTCCATCTCAAAGGTCAGGATCAACTCAAGGTCATGGTGATGTTGCAGTAGAAAGCAGATTGTAGCCAAATATAAACATAGTTTTGCCAAACAATATGCAGCAAAAGCTGACACCAGTATGCATGAATGAGGCTGCGTGGTTTACTCTGCAAATGAAGTGACTGTTTAAAAGAATCAGTTACAGTTGAGGTAAAACGTTTACATACACCCAAAATGTTAATCATTTTACCAAAATAGAAAAAATCATACAAAATGCATGTTACTTTTTATTTAGTACTGACCTGAATGAGATATTTCCCATAAAAGACGTTTACATATAGTCCACAAGACAACATAATAGCTGATTTTATAAAAATTACCCCATTCAAAAGTTTACATACACTTGATTCTTAATACTGTGTTACCTGAAAACTTTTGACCTCAACTGAATATGTGCTTGTTTCTTAAAAGTTGTATGTTGCACTTGGTAGAATTTAAAAAAATAAACTATGCTAAAATTTTGACAATTCAGTTTAGTACTTGCCAAAGTTTTTGTACTTGCCAAAAGTATTGTTTACATAAAATATAGTCAAAGCATTATATACAAAACACATAATGACAAGTAATACATTACAATTAGGGCTGAAACGATTCCTCAAGTAACTCGAGTAACTTGAATACAAAAAATCATTTGCCTCTAGGCTTCGTTTAGTCCATTTACTGTAACTACACACTGAACACTGTGTTTCCCCAAGGACGATTATTATTGACGCACAAACCGAGAAACGCTGGACATATTTAAAACCAGCTAAAAACCATCTTGGTCAAAAATGAGATAATGATACTGACACATAGTATATGTCATTCACATACTTTACTTCAAACACGCTAAATTCCAGCCTCAGCCCAATCAGAAATGCCAGTACTTACATAGAAACCTATACAAAGTAGCCAGAAAGAAATGCTCATTTTATAGAAAAACGTCAGATGGATTTAAAGGCTTTTTGCATCTGAACTCTTCATATATATTTGTATTTGCATTTTAAAAATAAATCATTAAATGGGTTTAGTTTTCATGGTTATTGTTGTATGCAGTTTCAGCAATAAAAATGTTACTTTTTCTAAAAAGGAAACAAATTAGTTGTTTATTTTAAGAAGCCTATTTTATTTTCTCTTGTATATTTAGTATTGCTCTTTAATAAAGAAAAATAATATCTTAATCACATGATTAATCGATAGAATAATCGGTAGAATACTCGATTACTAAAATAATCGATAGCTACAGCCCTAATTACAATAACAAATAACAAAAAAATAGTATTAAAATAAGGTGCCAAGTAATAAATAAAATAGGAGAAATATCTATTAATTGACATTTTGGAATAATTAAGGTTTTATATGTTTTAAAAGAAGTTTATGTTCACTAAGGCATTTATTTGATCAAATAGAGTAATACAGTAATATTGTTAAATATTATTACAATTCAAAACAACTCTACTATTTGTATATATTATAGTATAAAATATATTATATTAAAACAACGTTGGGCTGCTATGGTCTCCTATAAGAATGTATTTATCACAAAACATGTCATGAAATGTCCAGTAATATTGTGAAATATTATTACAAATAAAAATAACTGTTTTCTATTTAAATATATTTTAAAATGTAGTTTATTCCTGTGATACAAAGTTAAATTTTCATCATCAGAACTCCATTCTTCAGTGTCACATGATCCTTCAGAAATCATTCTAATATGCTGATTTGATGCTCAATTATTAATGGTGCTCAATTATTAATAATGGTTCTAATTATCAATGCACTAAAATATTAAGCAGCACAATTGTTTTCATCATTGATAATAAGAAATTTGTCTTGAGTACCAAACAAGCTTGTTGTTCAAGGATCATGTGACTAATGATGCTAAAAATTAAGCTTTGCATCACAGGAATAAATTACATTTTAAAATTTATTTAAGTAGAAAACATGTATTTTAAATTGTATTAACATTACTGTATTTTGATAGAATAAATGCACTCTTGGTAAACATATAAGACTTTAAAAACCATGAAAAAAACAACCCCAAAAAAAATCTAAATTATTCTAAAGTTTCCAACCCAGTAGTGTGTACAGATATGGACAATATGACAAAAAAACACTAATGTATGTACATAAGTATTTAATAAGTGTCTTCTCCCAGTAATCTGCATTTGATCATAAGTTGTTTTTTTATGGAATGCTTCATTTTTTATGCATGTCTGCATAAAACTGGCTGGTTCATGTTACAAATATAAAAGAGAAATCTTTATCTGCCAATTTTCCTCTCACCTGCTGATTATAAAACAGCACATTGCTGAAAAAAACCAAAGCCTCTCCCAATGTTTTCATGACTTTTCTCAGCAGACAGACACATAAGGCAGATAAATGATTGCCTGACTGTCAAACTGGATTCATTTCAGATCTCCAACATCAAGCCAAGTAACTGAGGGCTACAGTGGCTGGAACCAATTAACTTAATTGGGAAGGTGGAGCCTCCTTTTTGCTCTCTTGTTCCTAGGAAAGCACAACAATGTATTCCTGTGCAGTGGCCAAGCTTGAAATCAATGCTGAGGAGATGTACTGCACAACAGGCCTCATACCTGCATGCAATGTTTTTACATGGGACTGTAAAGACAGTTTGGGGTCGTTTAGTGATGACATCTCTGAGGTGATTTTACTGAAAGCACAACCAGCCAAAATAATTAAAACAGCATCTGAATTCAACCTAGGCACATATTCTGATTTGCTGGTTAAGCTCAGGCTTCATTTAAAAAGAGAAACAGCTTCAGTGTTTGATAACAAATGCCGAATTGCATGCATATTTGGCAGTCGCTGGAGCTAAAATGAGGCTAAGCCAGCTTAAAGGTTACGACACCAGAAGGACGTTTATTGGTGGTCAGTGCAATAATTTTGTTCATGATTGAGACTCTAGCTGTGGCGTGTCAAGGACAGCATTGTGCATTGTGTGGTAGGGCTGTGAGAGCTCAGTTTTCTCCCTTTCAGCAGTTTTCCTCACAGTTGGATATTGAAATTTGCTGGATCGTTTTTTTTTTTTTTTCCTCATGTCGTTCCCTCTGCTCTCTCAGGCCCTTGAGGAGCGTGTGGTGCGTTCCACCTCCCCTTCTTTACTGTCGGCAACGGTGGGTCAGAGGCTGCTGACCCAGCTGGATGATGGATCGGGATGCACAAGCCCAGATAAAGTCGTCGCCCTCTGGACGGAGGAGGGCATCCATAACAGCAGGGATATTCTACAGGTAATCGATTACTAGATGTTATTTGCATTAATTAAACATTATTTAATGTTAAATAATGTTTGCATAAAAGTGGATCAGATGTAATGTTATTTTTGTATGTAAACCATGGCATTAAATACTTTTTGTTTATTCTGAACTTGGATGTAGACTCTGGACTTCTCTCTGGAGGAGCGTCTGTGTCTGGCTGAACTCACTCTGGCTCTGGACAATGAGTTGCTGGTCAGTGGGAATGGCATCCATCAGGCTGCTCTGGTCTCCTACAAGAATGAGATCAGCTACTTACAGTGAGTCTCATTCACATCAGCTCTGTATTTATTCACAAAACATCCAGTAATATTGTGAAATATTATTACAATTTAAAAATAGTTGTTTTCTTTTTGAATATATTTAAAAATGTAATTTATTCCTGTGATGCAAAGATGAATTTTCAGCATCATTACTCCAGTCTTTAGTGCCACATGATCTTTCAGAAATCATTCCAATATGCTGATTTGATGCTAAAAAGAAAGTTCAATTTAGTTGAAAACATTTATTTGAAATAGTAATCATAAAGTAACATTATAAATGTCTTTACTGTGACATTTGATTCATTTAATTTATCCTTGCTGAATAAAAAGTATTATTTATTTATTTGTTTTGTTTTTTTTACTTACCATAAACGTTTGAATAAAAGTATTTCACAGTTTCCACAATAAAATATTAGGCAAATCAGCATATTAGAATGATTTCTGAAGGTCAAAAATTTTTGAACAGTAAGTCTGTCACCAAGTCTGCATTTTTTTTTGATCCAAAGTACAGCAAAAATTAAAAAAAAAAATTGTGAAAAATTTATACTATTCAAAATAACTGTTTTCTATTTGAATATATTTTAAAATGTCATGTATTCCAGTGATCAAAGCTAAATTTTCAGCAATTTTCAGTGTCACATGATCCTTCAGAAATCATTCTAATATTCTGATTTGCTGCTCAATAAACATTTTTTTATTATTATTATCAATATTTAAAACAGTTGAGTTTCTTTGATGAATAGAAAGATCCAAAGATCAGCGTTTATCTGAAATAAAAAGCTTTGTAACATTATACAACCATTCACAAGCTTGGAGTCAGTATAATTTTTTTTTTTTTCTTTTTGAGAAAGTAATACTTACATTTGGCAAGGATGCTTAAAATGGATCAAAAGTGATGATAAAAGACATTTGTAATGTTACAAAAGATTTCTATTTGAGACAAATGCTGTTTTTCTGACCTTTCTATTCGTCAAAGAAACATGAAAAAATTCTACTCTGCTGTTTTCAACAATAAATATAAAATGAAGTTTTTTGAGCAGCAAATCAGAATATTAGAATGATTACTGAAGGATTGTGTGACTAGAGGAATGGTGCTAAAAATTCAGCTTTAAAATGACATAAATAAAATATTCAAATAAAAAAAAAATGTTATTTTGAATAATAAAAATATTTCAAAATTGTACCCTTTTTACTGTACTTTAAATCAAATAAATGCAGGCCTGTTGAGCAGAAGATACATTAATATTTTAACATTTGAGAAATTATTAATTTTATTGCGAGAATATTAAGAATATGGATTATGTATTTCAGTAATGAGAATTATAGGATTAAAACAAGCATTGAATTGTGGTGAAAATATTGCACAAATGCACAAATCTTAAAAATCGTATTTTCCCCCCTCTCTTTGATTGATTCTCTTTTGATAAAATGACTCTTCACCTGAATTTTGGTGCTGTTTGGTTTTTGTCTCCACCTGGAGGATGTGTAATGTTACTGTGTCCAGCAGTATTCTCTATATGGTATAGTTTTTAGGCAGGACACAACTGTTCTCGAAATGTCTTTTGAGACATTTGTTCTGCTCATTTGTTCATGAGCAGAACAAATGAGATTCTCATGCTGTGGTGGTTTTGTGTTCCAACTCTGTAGAGTCATGGCAGACCAGGCCTGTCAGGAGAGGGACAAAGCCAAGGCGGACTTGGAACTGGCTGACCGACGGAACCTACAGCTGGTCAGAGAGGTGGATGATCGCCATGCGACCATGGAGTCTCTCAATGAGTCGAAAATCAAGTATGGTTTCTCTCCTCTAGTCAGTATATAATCATATTTGATGAAGACACATGCAGGTGCTATACAGTGTCACTAATCGTTTAGTTTTATTTTGGTTTTTTTTTGATGCAGGGGTCTGGAGCAGGAGTTCCGGGATAAACTTACGGCACTGAGGAGCGAATCTGAATATGAAAGTGAGGTACTTCTAGAGCAGGTAGAAGAGGAGCGGAAGAGACTCCAGGAGGAGCTAGAACTGCTCAGGGTTCAGGACGTTAGTCTTCAGGAGGACATTTGCACTGCTGCTAAGGTAACCTCCAACATTATTATTATTAATAATAATTAGCAATATTAGGTCTTTGCACTTAAAATACACTGCTGTTTAAAAGTTTGGGTCAGAAGTTTTTTTTTTTTTTTTACTTTCAATTCATCAAAGAATCCTGAAAGTAAATTTTGCAGCTGTGTTTAATATTGATTTTAACATTGAATAGTATTAACTCTTCTTTAACATTGGTGGCTGCTGAAAATTCAGATTTGCCATCACAGAAATAAATGACATTTTATAATATATTAAAATTGAAAATACTTATTTTAAATTTTAATATTATTTTTTAACATATATATATATATATATATATATATATATATATATATATATATTATGTATGTATATATATAAATTAAATGGCAGCTGATAACTTAAATGGCAACAAAAAAATTAATTCCTATTTGCATTTTTTTTAATGTATTAGGAAGTTGTTAGAATATGTTGTGCAGGAAAAGAGCGTCTTACTCACCAAGATACACATCCCACAAATTTATAATTTGCCATTGAATATTCAAGTTGAAAGAAAATACCATAACAGTATCTAAAGAATATTTGCATTGCAGTACAATTTCCTTACTTCCCTTCTTCCCTTTTTTAATTCCCTTGCAATCACGCTGACTTAAGTTTCATGAAGATCTTGCTCTTAGCTACAGTACACGACTCAGTGAAGAGGTGATCTGTCATGGTTAGAGGTGTATGTTTCTTTGAGCATGTCAGTGTGGTGTCAGGTTAAATAACTCTAGCTGTGTGTTACAGGAGAACAGTCGTTTGGAGGAGGAGGTCAGCGTCCTGAAGGAGAATCTGTCTGAAGCCGTGAGCACCATCTCTAAACTACAGAAGGATCTAGATCATTTGCTGCAGGACAAGGTGAGATGTCTATGTTGTTAGTTTGCTGTAAATCATATGCTTTACGAGGTTTATTCTCTAAGAACAATAATAAAAATTGACTATGTTTGTTTTAATGAACAGTATGGTGGCCTTGATCCAAATGGCACAGGACTGCTGAATCAAGAAGAGCACTTCTCAGAGATCTTTAAGGAGTACGAGCAGCAATGCAGGGTATGAGCGTGCCTGTGTATGTTTGGTGGATATTTGGTCTGGAGTGAATAGTGAATCAGCCCTGCCATTGTGCATTGGATTTAAGTGTTCTTGTTTGCTCATTATGCTGGCTAATCTGTAATACATAGTGCTTAAGATGACAGCTTTAATTGCACAATGGTGCCATTAGTTTTGCTCTTTTGACTTGACTTGAGTAACTATCTATGAACCATTCACAAAAAACCTTAGTAGCCAAATGCTAATGCACAAAAACTAACAGAACACCTTAGCAACAAGGTAGAGACATTATGCCCTTGTTTGAGGCAAGACACCACAGGCAAAAACATGTTTTTTTCTGTTTTGTTGTTTTTTACAAGCATTGGTCAGTTCTTTCGCCTTGTGGAAAAAAAAACATTTAAAATACACTTAAAGCGATAGTTCACCCAACAATGAAAATTCGATCATTATTTGCTAATCCTCATGTCGTTCCAAACCCATAAGACCTTCATTCATCTTCGGAACACAAAATACGATATTTTTAACTAACCCTGCATAGATGGCACACACAACTACCACGTTCAAGACCAAAAAAGGTAGCAAGACATTTGATAAAATAGTCCATGTGACGTTAGTGGTTCAACCATAATTTTAAGAAGCTACAAAAATACTTTTTGTGATGTCACATGGACTATTTTAACGATGTCCTTACTACCTTTCTGGGCCTTGAATGTGGTAATACGCAACAGAATTATCATTTTTGGGTGTTTATTTTATTGCACTTTATCTGTTTGCATCTGTAGATTTCAATTAGAGTACATATATTTAAAGGTAGTTTGCGGCTAAAGTAAACAGGCTCGTCACTCCACAGAGAGAAGAGAGGGGCGGGGCGAGCAGAGCTCATTTGCTTTTAAAGGGAAAAATCCATCAGAATGAGTTGATTTTTGCAGAGCTGATTTTGACAGGTAAAAAGGGTGTTGTTTTACACTACCATTGAGAATTTTCTTACCAAAGTATATTATAGACTTTTCATTAAGACCCTAAAGAATCATATCAACTTGTGGAAAATGGGCATCTGAAGACCCCTTTAACTCTGCTGTCAACAAAATGAAACAAGAATTTTGAATATCTTTCACAATTTGCATATCTGACATTTTAGAAAACTTTTTTGCAAAAAAAATGTTTGCAATTCTTAATGTAATCATTCAACTGGGGGAAGTATCGTGATTATCTATTATTTACTTTTAATTATTTATTTTACCAATTCCCCTGGGGTGTGTTGCCTTTTTAAGAAAATGTACATATTTTAATATTTATAAATGTATATAAAACTATTACACATTTTATAGTTCTTAAATCAGATGTGTTGTGTGTAATTTTTTTAATGTTAAACTTTTTTTCCAAACTTTTACAGAGACAGCTATAAGTAAGCCATTTGTAATTTTTTGCAGTTCCATTTGGTGGCAATTACACGTTTCACCTCTGCATTACATCTTTGTTTCAGGAAATGCTGAAAAAAAAAATAGTTTTACTTGTGTAAATGACCCTGTGTCCCCGCCCCACTAAATACAGGAGTTGCAGGACAGGAATGACGAGTTGCATTCTGAGCTGGAGTTGTTGAAATCTCAGGGCTCAGGAAGGAAAGCCAGACGATCCAGAAGCAACCTGTCTGGTCATGACTGGTCAAGCCGAAGAGCATTAACCACCGAATCAGATTCTGGTAATTTTACAGACATTTTAAATTAGACATTTAATTAGCCATCAAAGTTTACCTTTTTAGTTCTCACTCATCTCTTTCATGTCATAACTAAGTTTATGTACCTTAAATTAGTAAACTGTTGAATGAATCATTATCCTATCCTATTTTGTTCTGCAGATGATCCAGAAATGAAGAAAGGTACATCACCTCAGGTCAGAAAAAAGCTCCAAGTCACTGACAAAAATGGTGAGGAATTATTAAAACAAAGTCCTTTCCCTATGGAATTATCTATACACGTGGGTCATGGTTTGTTTGGTATGTCTTTCAGCCTTGGGTTCCTTAGAGAGTTTAGCTCCCCCTGTAAGCATTGAGACAGAACTGGCCATGGAGCAGATGAAAGAGAAATATGAGCGAGAGGTTCAGGACTTGAAGATCCAACTGGAGACTAAGGTACAGACATAGTATGCAAACATTAAATTGTTTTCTACAAGGAACCTGATTGCAAATTAAATTAGATGCAATTTAAGATTCAAACAGTCAGAGCAAATTCTCCTAGACATACAGTTTTACCAGACAGGTACATTGTTTCAACAGGTGAATTTCTACGAGCGCAATATGGAGCTGATGCGGCAGAATATGGAGGTTGAGCGGAAGGACATCTCGCAGAGCTTTAAGATGGAAATCAGTGAGCTGGAGGACCTAAAGGCTCAGGCAGAAGAGCGGGCAAACAAACTGCGTCAGGCTGTTGAACGGCTGGAAGCAGAGCTGAGGGGTAAGACCGCTGGAGGAGCCTGGGGTCCAGAGCAAGAGCGGAGAATTCAACGGGAACAGGCAGAACTGGAGCAGAACTACGCTCGTGAGATCAGTAACATCGTGATGCGCCTCACCTCAGAGAAAGATCAGCTAGAGGCAGAACTCAAGCTCAAGATGGACCAGGAAGTGCTGCTTGTTAGGTAAGAGTCGCGCAAATGATCTGGTAAAGGATTAGGTGCAGCTTATCCAGTGTAGGCTTTAGTCTTACATATTAGAAAAAGAAAAGAGCTATCATGGGAAAAGGCGAATGGCTTGTCAGTGCTGAGACAGTCTGTAGGACTTTTTAGTGATAGAAAAAAATAGAGAAACAGTATATTTGTTTTATTTTCAGTAATACAAAAATGTTTTGTTTTATTTACTGTAATGTGTAAAATATATATGTGACCCTGGACCACAAAACCAGTCATAAGTAGCACGGGTATATTTGTAGCAATAGCCAACAATACATTGTATGGGTCAAAATTATCGATTTTTCTTTTATGCCAAAAATCATTAGGATGTACAGATCATGTTTCATGAAGATATTTTGTAAATTTCCTACTGTAAATATATCAAAACTTGCATTGCTAAGAACTTCATTTGGACTTTAATGGTGATTTTCTTTTTTTGCACCCTCAGATTCTAGATTTTCAAATAGTTGTATCTCAACCAAATATTGTATCCTAACAAACCATACATCAATGGAAAGCTTATTTACTTTCAGATGTTGTATAAATTTAAATTTTAATTTTTGTGGTCCAGGGTCACATATTACTGTAAAAAAGTAAAATATTTTTATAGTAATGTTAAAAATAAAGTTTTACAGTATTATGATTTTAGTGAGAGTCACACCATTGAAAACAATAAGAATATAAAAAGTATTTCAATGCAATTTGAATGCACTGTAGTAATAAGAATTAAGAAAATAAAGTTTTAAATGAAATTGCAAAAAATTTCAGTGGTCCTAAAATTATATGAAAGTTCTTGATAGACTTGGTGAGATTTACTCATTTGCCCTATTTTTTCAGAAAATAAGTTGCACCTGACTGGAAATCACAAAATTGCATTGTTGAGAGAGAAGCTACAAATAATACATTTGTATATTAGTCACATTTTAATACAACATTCAGAAATGAAAGACAAGTACCATAAATGTGCATTTTAGTTCCCCTAGCTCTATAACAAATCCTTTAAACTTAACACTATTTAAGAAAAAAATGTAGGTATTAAACTAAATGCATAGTTTCATATGGTAAAAGTAGTACTTATATTCCAGAAAATATGGTACGATTTATCTTGGATGCATTTTAAATTAAAAATAATGCATGCTTCATATAGCATTCATGATGTCTAAGTGTATAAATGACATCCCAGTTGTAGGGGTGGGCAATGTACCGGTAGACATCCATATCTGGTAGAAATTAGTCAGCTGGTAGACTTGTAACAGTAACACATGTAACAGTATATTGGATCTGGGCAGCTCTTAAAGTGACAGCAGCCTAATATTCCTGCTGTCTGTCATTCATGTTAATCAGACAACAAAAGAGAGAAAATCTCTCACTGCTCTTGACTAAATCACTTTCATAACTTTAATAAGAAGAATTGTATATTTAATTTACACCGTGAAGAATATGCAGTTTTTATACATTGATTACTTTACACAATGTATGTAGCATTTCTTATTTATTTGTTCTACTGTAGTTTTTTTTTTTTTGTTTGTTTTTTTTGTCCTATTTTGTCCTATTTTATTTTTTGTCCTTTTTGTCCTCGTAATTAGCTCCTTATTCTTATTTAATCGATGGTTGTTTACTTGTCTTTAGTAATTTTTTTATTTAAGCTAGTATACTTTTTTTTTTTTTTTTTTTTTTTTTTTTTTGGTCATATTGACACTGGTGACAAGAATTATGACAAAAAATGTTGATATCATAAAGACCTTATTTAAAGCAAAAATAATTATTTTGTGATATAGATATGTGTCATATTGCCTACCCCTACCCAGTTGTGTTTAACAATAAGTTCAACCTCTTAACCAACATATCTGTAAGGAGAAAGTAGATTTTCCCTTGGTATCCATGACATTGCCATGAATTTAGACTTAGACATATTAGCATGTTGCTGTGTCCCAGGGAGAAGGCAGAGCAGCAGTTATTGCACATGAAGGCACAACACAACGAGGCTCAGCGCAGCCTCCTCCACCAACTGCACCTCGAGCGTAGCCGTCTGCAGGAGCAATCCGAGCAGCATCGCAGAGAAGTTGGTGCATGGGAGTTAAGAGTTCAGGAGCTGGAACAGGAGGCGCGCCGGGAGCGTCTTCTCAGCACCGAGCGCTGGAGTGAAGAGCAAGCTCAGATCTGCAGCAGGGCGGCACAGGAGAGGAAGAAACAGGAGGAGGAACACCAGGAGGAGGTCAGGAAGCTAGAAGAACACATCCAGTTCATGGAAGCTCAGGTAGAGCTCGCATCCAGGGCTGAGGAGGAGCTGCTCATATTACAAAAACAGCTAGAAGATAAGCTGGAAGAGATGTGTGTTCAGCTGGAAGACAACACCGTTTCCATGAAAGCTCAAGATGCCCTCATCCAACATTTGACTACAGAACTTCATGCCAAAGAGAAGGAAATGGAAATCAGAAATGAGAAAGAACAAAAGCTTTGCAATAAGCTCTCTCAGCTAGAGCAAAAGCTTAAAGCCGAGAGAGAAAAGAAGCAAGAGCTTCTGAAACAAAAAGAGCAACTGCAGAAAGAAACAGATGGAAGTATTCAAGATCTAAATGAGAAGCTTGTAAAAGAAAAAGAGAGGGAACAGGAGCTTCTTGACAGAGTTTCCAGGTTAACCAAAGATCTAGAGAACTGGAGGACCATATCTGAGACCTGGCAGAAGGAGATCAAAGTGATGCAGAGAAGCAGCAGTCATCTTTCTACTGCATTTGGTGAGCAGCAAATGCAGCTGAGAGAACAAGAGAAAGAACTTGCGGAGCTTCAAGAAAACTTGGCCAAAACACATGAGGCATTGAAAACCAGAGATGACGATCTTACAAGACAGGCGTCTGAGCTAAATGCTGTGGAGATGGAAAGGGATCGACTCATAGAGGAGCTCACGGGTCAACGCGAGGTTCTCAAACAGCTACAAACACAGGTCAACAGTCTGTCTGAGGAGTGGAATCAAATGCACATGATGGAGCAAAACCTTCAAGGTGCTCTTCATGTGGAACGGGGTAATGTTGAACAGCTCCAACAGCTCCTGGACTCAGAGCAAGAAGAAGTGAGACGGCTTGAACAGGAGAACTCGGGCTACCAGCAACTTGTAAACCAGCTTTCATCTCAGATTGTCGAAATGGAGGCTGAGACTACCAAACTCAAGGAGAACGCAGATAAACTTGCACTGGAAATGCAGAGCAAAGACAATCAAATGCAGGAACTCAATCATCAGCTCGAAGCCAAAGCCGAAGAGATGGATTTGCTCTGGAATGAGGTTCAGCTAAAGATGAAGCTGTTTAAGAACGTCACTCACCTCTCTGGTCAGGTTCAACTTTTGACCAGCCAGCTGGAGGACAAAGAGCGAGAGCTGTGCTCTCTGAGGGAGGAGGCCGATAATACTGCCAACCAACTACAGCAGTCACTGATGGACTCCCAAACGGAGTTTCAGCAGATGGAGGAGGCCTTTGAAAGCGAGAAGAGCCATATGAAAGCACAGCTTCTGGAGATGGAGGGACTTGTCATGGCTTTAGAACAAGAGATGATCAGTCCCCACAGGTTTGTGGTTCTCCAGCTGGTAGATGACCGTCGAAACAGAACCAAGACTAACCATTGCTGCATTGATCCAATCGCCGTTTCTCCCGTATGGATGCCAAGAGTTGACCGCTCACTACTTTAGTGTTTGTCCAAGAGTGTTTCACACAATGAGATTTCATTAACCGTAGACATGTGCTTTGACTGTTCAAGCTTCGTCTCACTAACTGAATGATGTTGATGTCACTGACATGCATGCAATCTCACTTTAATAAGTTACTGTGTGTATTCTGATTGAAAGTGTGTCCTTGCATCCTTTTAATTGCATTAATAGAATTACATTTTTGTGTTTGCCACTCTAATCTTTTGCAAACTTTGAATTTTTGAAAATCTAGCTACAGAAATTGTCATTGTCCCTAAAATTATATTGTTTTGTGTACTAAGCTGCCTAAAAGTGCAGAGGCAGGTAAGATTGTTATGGAGAGCTGATCTCTATATTTTGGTTTCCAATTCTAGGTCTCAACTTGATGAGGTCACATCTGAAAACAGTGCACTGAAAGATAGGCTTGCTGTCCTACAGCAGGATGTCAGATCTCTGGAGGAGGAGCTCAACAAAAAGAGGTAAAGAAATCATTGGCTTGTCAGCTATCCATGTTTAGAGGTTCAAGTGCGTAGTGCTTTAGCCCTATTGTAATTGTAAGACTGGCCAAGGATCAGCAATCTTCATGTGAAACTGATCAGGCAGACCAAATTGTACGTCGTACACATTGGAAACTTGGAGTGATGTAGTACTCACACCGTCTACAATGTCGCGAAGGCTCACCCCAGTCAGCCTGATACAGTGATCAAAAGTATGAAATCGCTTCAATTGTCGGCTCAATTGTCTTATGTTGTTGGAAACCTTGGCTCATACTGGACAAAACTTGGAATCGTCCATCACCCTGTGCTAACTAGTCCTATGGTTTTCACCCGATCAGAACCAAACCAGTGCAGGAAGATTCTCTGGAGAGTGAATATCAGTAATTATCGAAAAAAGTCGCAAAGGGATGCCTTTACTAAAACGGCTATAACTTTTGAATGGTTTGAGATGTCTTCGCCAAACTTACAATGTGTGTTTAAGTGCTGAATCTAAGGTCACATGAACAAAGTCGCTGAACTTGGCCACTTGGTGGCGCTATAAGAGGGGGAAAAAAAACATAAAACCGGCCATAAGTACGCAACATTTGTCCTATCGACATGACAATTAGTACGCACGGTCTTGGTCAAAAGTGCCACAAGCTATAAGGACATTTAAGGGCATATGGAGATTTAAGGACATTTGGGTATCTCAAAAAACATGGCTGCTATTAGACAAGGTTAACAGAGGTCGATCGGAACGAAACTCGGTGGGTTTTAATCACGGTCCTAAAGGTCTGTAAGAAATTTGAATGAAATCGGCCACTAGGGGCGATATCACATTTTTTAAGCTTAAATTTTATATTGTGTGGTTTTTCACACGTAGACCTTCTCGTTTAGAAAAAATTTGCCTCTAGAACCACTGCTGTCGATCAAACTGTTAAATGATTGAGAAAATGTTAAAAAAAAACTACTTTTGCAAACTAGTCCTAGGTTTTTCACTCAATCTGGAAAATACCACTGCAGTGCAATTCTCTGCACATGCGACAGGTGATTCTAAGCAAGCATGCAGAATTTTAGAGAGATAAGGACGACAACTAGCACTGTAACAGTCATAAATCACATTTCTATGGTACATGACCGGGATTTGCCAAAAATGCGTTTTTAATCATTGATTTAGGTGGTTACAGGATTGCTAAATAATATGTAATGTCTTTTTTTTTTGTATGTGCCTAAATGTCTGAAAGCGCTTGAGCCCTGGTAATTGCTGCTTGCAGCTATATTTTATTTTGCTGTTTTATTTAGCAAAAACAAATATCATTTCACTGCGTTTAGGAGGAAACTTGAAGAGGTGGAAAGAGAACATATGAAGAATCGAGAAGAAGAAGAGAGGCTACAGAAAGAGGTAAGTGCCTAAAAATATTGATAGCATAGATCTTATGATGGTTTGCCCAAAAATGAAAATTCTGTCATTAATTCACCCACTTGTCGTTTCAAACCCCTTAAGAGTTTGTTCATCTTCAGAACACAAATTAAGATATTTTTGATGAAATCCAAGAGCTTTGACACATTTAAAGTCCAGAAAGGTAGTAAGGACATCGTTAAAATAGTCACTGTGACATCAGTGGTTCAAACGTAACTTTATGAAGCTACGAGAATTTTTTTGTGTGCAAAGAAAACAAAAATAATGACTTTATTCAACAGTTTCATCTCTTTCGTGTCAGTCTTCGATGCACGTTTACAAGAGTACCATGAAGCCTAATGATTGTGAACCGTTCATTGCTGCTTCTAACAATTGTTTTATTTTTCCAACATAGAATTCCAGATTTCGAGAGGAGGTGCTTGACTTCAGTGCGAGAAACCTGCAGCTTAGCAATGAGAACGCTGAATTAAGTTCCCGGCTATCTACTGATCAGAGAGCAGTGCAGACGCTGACTGACAGGCTTGCACAGGTGTGTCAGGAGAACGATGAGGCAGCTGCATCCTACAGACAGCTGCAGGAAACCCTTCAACAGCAGAAGAGCAACACGCTAAAGCTCCAGGAACAGTGGCAGAAAGAGAAGGAACTTCTAGAGAGGGAGCTTAACACTGCCAAGGATACGGTATGGTTTTATTTTGTGGGATATATTAACAAATTATTTCAAAGTTGGCAGAAATCACTGAAACTGTTTTTTTTTTTTTTTTTTTTTTTTTTTCTTCAGCTCCAGCATTTGACGGTGGTTGAGTCTGCATTGAAAAGCCAGACTCTGAAAAATCAAGCACTAGAGGAAGACAAGGAGCGTTTGCTGAAGGAAACAGCAGACCAAGACCAGAAGGTGAGAAGTTGAGGCTTTGTCTCAGAGCATGTTTGTGCTGCTGAACATTTTTATGCTGAAATGTTCTTTGTGTTTTTTGTAGCTGGAAAAGATTCAGGAATCGCTTCGCAAATCTGAAACCCAGATAGAGCAGCTCAACTCCCAAATCTTGACTATGTGGCAAGAAAAGGATGTTCACGTCCAGGAGTCATCCACACATCAGAAGATGCTGCAACAGTCTCAGGACAAGGTCAACAAAGATCTTTATACATCTTTGTACATACTTGCAGTCATTCAGTAATAATAAAACTAAGTTGTTAATATTGTAAAACACTAGGTCCAGGAGCTTGAGGAGAGCATGCGTCAGTTGTGTAAAGAGAAGGAGCAGTTACATCAGACCCACAGGCTTCAGGAGGAGACGGCAGTCAGTGTCCTTCAGAAGGAGTGCAAGAGTTTGCGAGTACAGAACGAGGAACTTCATAATAAGGTTAGTCAGGAACAACACATTGCTTTTGCAATGAATTTTTCTCAGTATGCAATTAGAAGCGGCCCATATTTGTTTTATTTCTAGAGAGCATTTTGGAATGCATTTACATTTCCATAATTACTTTAATTGCTTCACTGAGATTTGAACCCCTGACTTTGTGCTTGATTGGGCCATTATTTGAGCTGCAGGAATGTTCTTCTGTATTCACTACAAGGACTTTTAATGTGTTTTGAATAAGTCTTTTATACTTACCAAGCATGCATTTGATCAAAATACAGTAAAAAACATAATATTGTGAAATATTAATACACTTTTAAAATTTGTATTTTTAATATGTTTTAAAATGTTGGGTCAGGGTTAGGGTTAGATTTAAAAAAAAAAAAAAAAAAAAAAGCTGAAATTTCAGCATTATTGTAACATGGTCCATCAGAAATCTTGCTGATATGTTTTTATTATATTTCTAGGTGGCTCAGCTGCAGACTCAGGAGCTGGAACTTCAGAGACTGACACATGAGTGCCTCACTTTGAGGAACAAACAGGCAGAGCTACAGACCGCCAAACATGAGGCAGATGAACAGGTCTGGAGGTCACTTTCAAACTTTTCACTGATTGAGAATCCCTGATTAATGTTTCTGGTCTCACTTTTGTGTTTGTTGTCGTTTAGGCACTAAGGGCAGATAGCACTCTGTCGCTGATCCAGGCCCAGCATGCACGTGAGGTGCAGGAACTAAGGGAACAGGTGGGTTCTGGCACCCGGGAGCACTTGGCTCATCTGCAAACTCAACTGGCTGAGCAGCATCGCAGGACACAGGACTTAGAAGATCTGCTTCGCTCTCAGGCCAAGCAGGCCAGCGTTCAGATGGGGCTTCAGCAGGTACATCAGCAATACATTCAAAATCTTTGGATTAGTTCACCCAAAAATGAAAATTCTGTCATTAATTACTCATGCTCATGTCGTTCTAAACCTGTAAGACATTTATCTTCAGACCACAAATTGAGATATTTTTGATGAAATCCGAGAGCTTTCAGCAAAGGGTCCTACAACATTCAAGGTCCAGAAAGGTATGTAGAACATCGATAAAATAGTCCATGTGACATCAGAGGTTCAACCAAAATTTTATGAAGCTACGAGAAGAGGGGAAGAATTGTTGAATAATTTTAGTTCTTTGCACAACAAAAAGTATTTATGTAGCTTCATAAAAATACAGTTGAACCAATGATGTCACATGGACTATTTTAACAATGTCCTTACCACCTTTCTGGGTCTTGAACATGTCAGTTGCATTACTGTCAAAATCTCTCGAATTTCTTTAAGAATATCTTAATTTGTCTGCGCCAGTAGCCTTGTGGGCAGCGCACTGACATATGACACACTTGCGCTTCCAGTGTCCCGTGTTCGAATCCTGCCTCGTGGACCTTTCCCGATCCCACCCAATCTCTCTCTCCCACTAGCTTCCTGTCAATCTTCACTGTCCTATCTAGTAAAAATGCAGAAAACAAAAAAAAAAATTAAGGTCTTAAGGGTTTGGAACGACATGAGGGTGAGTAATTAATGACAGAATTTTCATTTTTGGGTGAACTATCACTTTAAGGCAGGTGAACAGGAAGTGAACATTCAAGTCCTTATTATGCATTTTAGCACTGAATCGTTTTTTTTTTTTTTTTTACCCTTGATCTCATATTTAAGTATGTTTATTAAATTATTAAATCAAACAACAGGAGCAATATGAGAAATTGATGGCGAGTATGCAGGAGCGTATGGATGAGGTTGAGGCCAAGCTGAAAAACACGCGTGTCATGCTGCAGGAGAAAGTCAACCAGCTAAAGGAACAGGTAACCAGAAACTAATGGCATTTATGTTTTTAAAAACTAAATACTAGCTTACTGACTATTAATATTTACTATAATATTTTCTGTTTTTACTATATTTACAGTTCACTCACCCTCAGCTTATCGAAGATTTAGATGAGTTTGTTCATCAGAAAAGATTTGTAAATGTGGAGAAATTTAGCATTACATCACTTGCTCACCAATGGATCCTCTGCAGTGAGTGGGTGCCGTCAGAATGAGAGTCCAAACAGCTGATAAAAACATCACAGTAATCCACAAGTAATCTATACCTCTCCAGAACATCACTTAATGTCTTGCAAAGTGAAAAGCTGCGTGGTTGTAGGAAATAAATCCATCATTAAGGGATTATTTACTTTAAACAGTCAAATAATTTTACCTCCAGTGAAAAGGTCCATCTCTTGTTGTCCTCACACGTCAAAATCCACCAAAATAGTTAGTGTAAATGGTGCCCATTTCTCTACTGATTTAGATGATTTTTGGAATTGTGTGGATTACTTGTGTATAATTGTGACATTTTTATCAGCCTTTGGATTCTCATTCTGATGGCACCCATTCACTGCAGTGATGTTAAATTATTTTTTTTTCTGTGTTTTAATGAAGAAACAAACTTATCTACATTGTGGGTAGCCTGGGGGTGAATAAATTGCAGGCAAATTTTAATTTTGTGTTCCTAAAAAAGTGTTCCTTTTCATTTGAATGTTTAATTGAGTATAAATAAGATTTTGGTAGCCCTGTAACCTGTTAAATTTCACACTGGAAACAGAAGGCTGAGCACTTCACATTGAAGGATACAGTGACTTGGTGCACATTTTGGCAAATGTTGTTGAACTGAGTTATTTTAAGATATGTAGTCACCATCATCTCTCTAACTTATTTCACCCCATAGCTGGCCAAAAATGCCAAGTCAGATCTGCTGCTGAAGGACCTGTATGTGGAAAACTCTCAGCTCATGAAAGCTCTTCAGGTGACGGAGCAGAGGCAGAAGAGTGCAGAGAAGAAGTCCTTCCTCTTGGAGGAGAAAGTGATCGCTCTTAACAAACTGCTACGTAAAATCGCCCCAGCATCCCTCACAGCTTAAACCCGTTTCACTCCATCATGAGCCTTTATTTGTTGTACTGGACTGTGAAGTCCCACCCGCTAGTGCACTTTTGTCTTTTGGTGCGAAATGTTTTTGAACAAACAATCCTAGTGTTAAAATGAAAGCACAGATAATGCAAAGTCTTAATTACTGAAACAGCATATTGTATTAAATCACGCTGTTGTCATAAGTATGAAAGGGTTATGTTAATTTAATGGTCTCTTCAGAGGCAAACGAATACCAATGAACAAGACTTTTGTAGTATGAGATTTGATCATTTAAGGAGAGCATTACACATTCCTTTAATTGTTCACTGTGATGTAGGGTACAAACTGTAAGTATTTTTGTGAATCTGACTTCAATATTTGCTAGTAAAAAAAAAAAGACCCATTCTTTTTACTGCATTTTAATGCCCAGTGTGGTGCAATAACCAAAAGCACAGTATTCACACAATGTACAGTTTTGATACAAATACTATCTTGTAATTGCACAAGTGTCAATCATGATGCACTAATGTCCACTTTGATATAAATTATTATAAGTGTTGCAGTTGTCTCTTATGATGTACACCTTGTTTAAAAGAGCTGGCTAACTGTTGGGAGATGAAAGTGTGACACCACTGTTGTAAATGCATCATGTACCACTGTAAAGAATGTGACCAACTCAAGTTTTACCTGTGTACGTGTGTTGCTTTCTGATTAGATGACTCACTGTAATTTAAAGTTGTAACATCTAAATGAACAAGAATGAAAGTTTTCACAATACAGCTGCTGCTTGTTAGGAGATGACGTGCTCTAATACACCCTGCCGAATAAGCTGCTCACATTTCCATCTGGGTAAAAAGTGCTGTGAACAGAGGAAAGGTGAAACATGTTAAACAATTTATGAAAGAAGAGCAGTCATTCTAGTCTGATTTTAATATGCTCTTAAAAATATAGTTACCTGGCTATTCTTCTTCAAGAGAATGACAGTGCCATCATCGATTTCAAATTCTCCATGGTCTTTAAGACAGCGCACCTGAATGGGAAGGAAATGGTACATCAGTGCTGATAATGTTACTCTAAATGTAGCTAAATGGATGTGTATATATATATATATTTAAATATATAAAATATACATACATATACAGTGCTGCTTAAAAGTTTGTGAACCCTTTCTATGTTTCTGCATAAATATAACGCAAAACATCATCGAATTTCCACAAGTTGACAAAGAGAATCCAATTAAACAAACAAGACAAAAAATATATGCTTTGTCATTTAGTTATTGAGAAAAATGATCCAGTGTAAAATATTTGCGAGGTGCAAAAGTATGTGAATCTTTGCTTTCAGTATCTGTTGTGACCCCTTTTTGAAGTAATAACTGCAGGTAATGTTTTTTGTAACTGCTGATCAGTCCTGCACAACGACTTGTAGGAATTTTAGCCCATTCTTTAGTACAGAAACACTTGAACCCTGTGATGTTGGTGGGTTTCCTCCTAAGAACTGCTTGCTTCAGGTCATTCCACAACATTTTAATTGGATTAAGGTCCGGACTTCGACTCGACCGTTCCAAAACGTTACCTTTGTTCTTGTTTAATTTTTTGGTAGAATGATTTTTGCGCTTGGGATCGTTGTCTTCCTGCATGACCCACTTTCTCTTTAGATTTTAGTTCATGGACAGATGTCCTGACATTTTCCTTTAGAATTTGCTGGTATAATTCAGAATTTATTGTGCCATCAATGATGGCAAGTCGTCCTGGCCCAGACGCAGCAAAACAGGCCCAAACCATGATACTATCACCACCATGTTTCACAGACGAGATAAGGTTCTTCTTATGCTGGAATGTAGTGTTTTTCTTTCTCCAAACATAACACTTTTTATTCAAACAAAAATTATATTTTCATCTCATCCGTCCACAAAACATTTCTCTAATAGCCTTCTGACTTGTCCACATGATCTTTATCAAACTGCAGACAGGCAGCAGTGTTTTTTGGAGAGCTGTGACTTTCTCCTTGCAACCCTGCTATGCACACCATGGCTGTTCATTGTTCTCCTGATGGTGGACTCATGAACTTCAACATTAACCAATGTGAGAAAGGCCTTCAGTTGCTTAGACGTTATCCTAGGGTTCTTTGCAACCTCAGAAACTATTGTACATCTTGCTTTGGAGTGATCTTTGTTTGTCAACCACTTCCTGGTAGGGTAACTGTGGTCTAGAATTTCCTCCATTTGTACCCAATCGGTCTGAGTGGACTTGTTTAGTCCAAACTCTTTAGAGATAGTTTTGTAACCTTTTCCAGCCTGATAAGCAACAACTCTCAACTCTTAATCTCATAACTCTTTTTCTGAGGTCCTCACAGATCTCCTTTGTTTGTGCCATGATTCACTTTCACAAACATGATCAGATTTTAATAGATCCCTGTTCTTAAAAAAAAAAAAAAAGAGGGCAAAAAACTGACACCTAATTGTCATCCTATTGACTGAAAACATATCTGAAAAGATAGACTCTAAATTCACCTTCAACTTAACTGCTAATCCTAGAGATTCACATACTTCTGCAATTCGCAAATATTTTAACGCTGGATAATTTTTCGTAATAAATGACAAAGTATATATTTTCATCTCATTTGTTTAATTGGGCTCTCTTCGTCAATATTCAAAACTTGTGTGAAAATCTGATGAACTTTTCGGTCATATTTAGAAAATTCTAAAGAGTTCACAAACTTTCAAGCAGCACTGTATATATATATATAAATAATTTCAGCTAGTTTCCAAAGTAATATTTTTTGATGTACTTAACTAAAACTAATTAAAAATGACATTTAATTATATATATATATATATATATATATATATATATATATATATATAAGTATACCATTTCTACTCAAAATTGCACTTACCTCGATGTATAAACTCTTAGGGGGCTTCATATCCTGTGTTATGTCCAAACCTTCCTCTCCCCCTATTGACCTCATATAGGTTGCCAAAGACTTTTTGTACTGATTGAACCACTCCATCTGATTTAGAAGCATTTAAACTACAGGTGTCAGTCACAGACCAAGAAGCTACATGTGACATGTTAACATTACACAGAAGAAACGCAGGCCCACCTCTTCAGCGCACATGTGAAACCGAATGGTTGTGGGCAGCACACTGCCATACTCCCATCTGAGAGCACGGATTCGCAGGAGGCGATCATAACTATGGAAAGAAAAAGAGATGGGTTAGATCACGCCTGTCACGAATGGGATGGTGGATAACCTATAACAGGGTAACAGTGAATCACACACAGGTAAGCGGCGATACAGCGCTGGTTTCTCAGCAGACAGCTGTGGCGGAACTTGATGGATGGTATCAGCTCGCTTTTGCCCTCTGTCTTTGCCTCATTCCTACAAAAACAAAATAGCAGGAAAAAAAAATTTGCATTAAGATTAATTTGCAGCAACTTTTACTAATTTAATTATTTTTGTATTATTTTTTTTTTTTTTTTTTTTTTTTAGTAATTGTAATTGTATGTTATTATTATTATTATTTTTTTACTTTCAGTAATTTTAGCACTTGAATATTTTATTTAATTTAGGCAAGACAACTCTTAATTTCTCTTAAGTCTTATCTAATTTTTGATTACTGTTTTATTTAAATTAAATAAAGCTATTTTAATGGTTTAAGTTATTAAAGAACACTTTACAGACCCTGTAATGTCTAACTAATCAAACATACAGAGGTTTAACGTTAATGTGAATGGTGAGAGCTGAGCACACACTTACACATCACTCTGATTCTGCTCGTACAGAGCCTTCATTTCCTCCAGGACTTGTCGAATACTGTCTTCCTGAGGAAAAACCAGTATGCTTTTGTTTTAAAAATGTTAATGATAACTGTTACACTGCTGAAAATATGGCAGCTATTAAACACCGTAATGTAAGTTACGATTACTGTACAAAGCGCTGTAACTTACATTAAACGCGGGCAGCTGACCGTCGCCCATCCGATGAAGCTCCCTAATAAGCTCGACTGCCTTTTCGCAGAACATTATAAATGGTTTGTAACCGAAAGATGTCGATTTTTTGGGATAAACTCTTCGCTAGCTAAATTTCCAATACACTCAGAGACAGCTTTCGCGGTAAATTTTGGTTGTTGTGATCACGTGAGCGTTAGAGTTACTACGGAGCGCCAAAAAGGACAGTTCCATATAGAACTAGTGACGTAAAGTCCGACTCATTTCCGGGAATCGGTTCTTTCGAACAGTTAATTTAAAAAAACCTCAGTGATTCTATTTCTTTTACGTCAACGCGTAACATCTTACACGAAATGATATATTAACCATTACTTGACCAGTGTCGTTAAGGAGAACATAACAGAACATTCTCGTATTTTACGTTAAAAAGAAATATTGGTTTATTATACATATTTTAAGATACTCAGTGCTGTAGCACTGCAGCACATTGTATTGTTGAGAGTTGTATGATACTTTGTACAGCATTTTATTATTATGGATTCAATACAGGATCATTGTTTTGTAACGTGACTAAATGTGTGTAAAGAAGTAGATGCTGCCATCTAGTGCTGAAATGTTCACTAAAAATGGTGGCAACAAATTTTGGCAGTAGAGGGATAATCACATCTAACAGGTCTCACCAGTGTTGGGGAAAGTTACTTTTAAAAGTAATGCGTTACACTTTAGCGTTACTCCCTGGAAAGTAACTAATTAGGTTACTTTTTATGAAAAGTAATGTGTTACGTTACTTTGCGTTACTTTTAAAATCTGGGCAGGGCTTGCTCATTTGTTTCTAATATAAAACAATTCTAACGTAAAAGCCCTTTTACACCAAAAGTGAAATGAATTCACCTCTGGCTGAAAAAAAAGTGCATTTATGCAAGAGGTCACAAATGTTAGTTTATCTAAAGTAATTTTTGCTTATTAGTATGGCTGAATTGCATCATCGGAGGTCAGCAGCAAAGACACTGATTAATAAAATGGGAATAAATGCATAAAGGATATTTGTTTTATTTAACATTTACATATTGCAGGGTTGTGTCATATTCTGTTTGCATTTCACTGTTTTAATTCATTTTGAGGAATACCAAATCTGTTTTTTGAGTGAGATGAATTAATGCATGTTCACATTTAGTCTAGAATACAGTAACATCATGTTTACTCACAATTTCCCAACAGGAGACTTGTCAATCAATAAATGGGGAAAAAAGTAACTGGCGTTACTTATAAGTAACTCAGATATTTTCTTAGAAATTCAAAAGTAATGCGTTACTTTACTAGTTACTTAAAAAAAGTAATATTATTTACTCACGTTACTTGTAATGTGTTACCCCCAACACTGGGTCTCACTATGCAATAACAACTTTAGTAAGAACTGGGAAGTTTTAGCTAAAACTATTTCTACAAATTCTCATTGATCAGCCAAAAGCAGCTAATAATAAATATATTTATTAAGGGTAATGTATACCTTAAAGGATAAACTGAGCACATGTTTGTATCTTATGCCAGATGCATGTCAAGAGTAACTTTTAAATGTAAAAACATGCACCGTGAACAATCAGATAGACCTGCATTAGAAAGCATTAATTTAGCATCACCTGCATTCATTCAGGTAATAGTTTAAATATTATTATATTATTATTGAAAGACACATATTCGGTCATAAGTTTATTTTAAGTTCCGTTCTCATATGAGCAACCAGTCAGTACTGATACTGAAGTTTCACAAATCTTAAAGGTTAAAAATTGTGACTTGAAGCACCCAATAGTTTCAGCATCATCTTCAAAGTGCTCAGATCATTTTGGTAAGTAAGCAAATACTCAATATTTAAGCAATTGTATTGTAAAATCATGGCATCCAGCACTACACACTCCAGTTCACTAGGTTGTAATGTTCACCCAATTGGATGTTTATTAAATGATCTTATTTTGTGTTCTACTGAAGAAAGTCAAAGAGGTTCGAAATGACTTGAGGGTGAGTAAAGAATGACGGAATATTAATTTTCAAAGAAACCCGACTCGCGCATGAAACAAAATGAACTGTGGCTGGCTTCTGTCTGTCTAAGCTGGCAGTTATTGACCAAATAAGCCGCAAAGTGTTCCAGACCTAATGGCACAAGTCAAAAGTCTGGCTCTGGGAGACGACTTTTAGCAATGACAAAACAAACACAGACAAAGCAATGCTGGCGTTTGGGGAAAGTCTTTGAATATCATTGAATGGCCCAGACTCTATTGAAAAGTTGCTTTCCATTAAGCCTGACAGAGCCTGAATGGATCTTTAAGACTAAATGAGTAAAATTTAAAAAACTATTACAGTGGGTTTATTATGCATCCATCACTAATATGTCTATCTCTCATGTATAAAAAGTCAAACAATTTTTGGTCACAAAAAAGACCATGCTGTGGTAAATAATAATTATGACCTAAAAATTCAACATTGTGAGATACGAAGTAATATTTATGAAAAGAACAGTTGAGATTGTGACACACATACTAAATATTTATTAGACAAAAGTTATGACATAAAAAGCAATTATGACAATAAGCTGAAATTATGACAGTCATTATTCTGTCAAAGAATGACAAGTATCACTGTCATAATTATTAGGCAAAAAGTTAAAATGATGAAAAAAAATAAATTACCACAAAAAGTCATCATTATGAGATAAAAAGTCAAAATAATTAAAAATCATAACTATGAAATAAAATGTAAAAAATATGACATAAAACCAGTTATGACATAAAATATGAAATTATGACAGTCAAAACTGATAAAGTCATTATTATGACAAAGTCAGCATTATAAGATATGAAGATATTAATTGAGATAAAAAGTCAAAATGATTAAAATCATAATTATGAGATGAAATGTCAAAATATAGCATAAAACCAGTTATGACATAAACGAAAGTAAAAAGTCAAAATGATTAAAGTCATAGCTATGAGATACAATGACAAAATTATAGCACAAAACTAATTATGAAATAAAAGATAAAAAAGTCAAACTTGAGATAAAGTCATTATTATGACAAAAAGTCAGTATTATGAGATACTAAGTCATAATTAAGATAAAAATCTAAATGATTAAAATTAAATTATGAAATTATGACAAAGCCGAAACTGAAGTAAAGTCATTATCACAAAGTCAACATTATGAGATACTAAGTCATAATTGAGAATAAAAAATAAAATTAAAAAATATAATAATTATTAAGATAAAATGTCATAATTTTATGAGATAAAATGTCACAATTATAGCATCAATCTAATTATGACACAGAAGACTAAATTATGACAAAAAGTTGAAATTGAGATAAAGTCATTACGAAAAAAAGTCAACATTATGAGATACTAAGTCATAATTAAGATGAAAAATCACAATTATTCAAAATCGTAACTATGAGAAAAATGTCAAAATTACAGCATAAAACCAATTATGACATTAAAGATGAAATTATGACAAAATTTCAAAATTTAGATACTAAGTCATAATTTAGATAAAAGGACAAAATTATTATTATGAGATTATGAAATAAAAGATGAAAGATGAAATGACAAAAAGGCAAAATTATTTGATATATTATAAGATACTAACTGTGATTTAAAAAAATAATTGAAATAATTAAATAAATGTCATGATCGTCAACAAAATTATACTTAATTATGAGATTAAAAATATAAATTATAACATACTAAGTAATTATGAGATAAAGTTGAAAGTTTGACATAAAAAGTCAAAATTATAAGATAAAATGTGATTTTCTATATCATAATTATGACATTATGATTTACGAAAGCATGATTTTTTTCTTACGTGACTGTGCACAGTCTATTCAAAGAGGAGGGTGGTAATTTACCATGCTTTTAGTGTGGGAACAGAGTTTATAGGTGTGAGCTAGATAAAGCGATCACACCCAAAGGCATTTATGAGGAGTGCAAAATGGGAGATATCATTCCCTGTGGACGTGGAGTCAATGAAGTCATGCTCCGTGTCTACTCCACAGTTTGATTGGGACGCCTCCCAAACTCGGGATAACAGTATAATTAACAGGGACAGCTGCAGATACGGTCCCTCTGTCAGCGGCCACAGCAGAAACCGTCCACTGGGCCTGGGCCCAAATCAACTTCTAAAACCATAGAAACCGTTCACAGCCATATCAGTGTCTTGCGCTACAACAGGTGGTCCCTGAAGTCCCTAGTTCAGCCTCCCCCCTTTGTCTCAAGTTTTCTGCCTACCGCTGACATTAGACCTGCGGACACTCGCATTTATTAGCGCACAACTCACAAACTTCCTCTGCTTGGTTTGTGTTTTTCGGACCGAGGTAAAATCCCACTTAGGGACCCAAACTTGTCTTTGCCACAGCAGCGGTATCACATAAACCTTCAGGGCTTTGGAAGCTGTCGCTGTGGCGCTTATGGGCTCTCAGATGGTTGTCTCGGGTACCTGGAAAAGGAGCGGAGTGAAAATAACAGGGAGAAGGAGATAAACCGTATGAAGGGATGAATGGAAAAGAGGAAGAAGGATCAGAGAATGGGTCAGTGGGATTTGTCTTGTTTTCTCACACCATGAGTTAACCAGCATGCGTCTAAAGAGTTTCAGCTATGTAGCTTTGGCTCCTTCAGTCTTTCTCATCGACTGGATCAAACAGAACAGATTCAGCTGTGGCCTCCGATCCCGTCCCGCTGGAATTGCACAAATGTTGCCACTTGAGCCGCGATGTCACTCCCACCCCCATCCGCTAACCCTCTCCAGCTGATTTCAAAAGAAACCTGCTGTCTGTTTGAAATGGTGCTTAACCACTGGTACTGCTCCACAAAACTCTCTGATGCCCTGCTATCTTGCTAAATATGACTCAGCCAGTTGCATATATGCATGACAGAGCATGATGTTTAGTTTGTATGGCTTAAGATGTACTATTGAGAATAAGGTTTAAGGTTTGCATGCCTGTAACTCAAGAAGCATCAAAGATGCCCTTTTAGATATTGGGTCTTAACAAACTTCCTTTTTGGCATCTTTATTTTTGATGCCCTGTGAGATTCGATTCCAAAGATATTGAAATTTCAGTATGGCTCCAGGAGTAAATCATTAAAATGTACACATTTTCAGTGGTCAAAAACAAAATATATGATACTTCTTTTCTTTTAAAGAGGAATGTTTGAAGAACAAATAATCTTGAAACTGGAGATGTATCTTGTTTCTTTCTGTCAAGACAACTGCATTGAACATACAGGTGCATCTCAATAAATTAGAATGTTGTGGAAAAGTTTCAGTAATTCAACTCAAATTGTGAAACTTGTTTATTAAATAAATTCAGTGCACACAGGCTGAAGTAGTTTAAGTCTTTGGTTCTTTTAATTGTGATGATTTTGGCTTACATTTAACAAAAACCCACCAATTTATTATCTCAACAAATTAGAATACTTATAAGACCAATAAAAAAAAAAAACATGTACTCAATACTTGGTAGGGGCTCCTTTTGCTTTAATTACTGCCTCAATTCGGCGTGGCATGGAGGTGATCAGTCTGTGGCACTGCTGCGGTGGTATGGAAGCCCAGGTTTCTTTGACAGTGGCCTTCAGCTCATCTGCATTTTTTGGTCTCTTGTTTCTCATTTTCCTCTTGACAATATTCAGGTCTGGTGAGCTTGCCGGCCAGTCAAGCACACCAACACTATGGTCATTTAACCGACTTTTGGTGCTTTTGGCAGTGTGGGCAGGTGCCAAATCCTGCTAGAAAATGAAATCAGCATCTTTAAAAAGCTGGTCAGCAGAAGGAAGCATGAAGTGCTCTAACATTTCTTGGTAAACAGGTGCAGTGACTTTGGTTTTCAAAAAACACAGTGGACCAACACCAGCAGATGACATTGCACTCCAGATCATCACTGACTGGAAACTTAACACTGGACTTCAAGCAACTTGGGCTTTGAGCTTCTCCACCCTTCCTCCAGACTCTAGGACCTTGGTTTCCAAATGAAATACAAAACTTGCTCTCATCTGAAAAGAGGACTTTGGACCACTGGGCAACAGTCCATTTCTTCTTCTCCTTAGCCCAGGTAAGACGCCTCTGATGTTGTCTGTGGTTCAGGAGTGGCTTAACAAGAGGAATACGACAGCTGTAGCTAAATTCCTTGACACGTCTGTGTGTGGCGGCTCTTGATGCCTTGACCCCAGCCTCAGTCTATTCCTTGTGAAGTTCACCCAAATTCTTAAATCGATTTTGCTTGACAAGCCTCTCAAGGCTGCGGTTCTCTCGGTTGGTCGTGCATCTTTTTCTTCCACACTTTTTCCTTCCACTCAACTTTCTGTTAACATGCTTGGATACGGCACTCTGTGAACAGCCAGCTTCTTTGGCAATGAATGTTTGTGGCTTACCCTCCTTGTGAAGGGTGTCAATGATTGTCTTCTGGACAACTGTCAGATCAGCAGTCTTCCCCAAGATTGTGTAGCCTAGTGAACTGAACTAGACCATTTTGAAGGCTCAGGAAACCTTTGCAGGTGTTTTGAGTTGATTAGCTGATTGGCATGTCACCATATTCTAATTTGTTGAGATAGTAAATTGGTCGGTTTTTGTTAAATGTGAGCCAAAATCATCACAATTAAAAGAACCAAATACTTGAACTACTTAATCTACTACATCATTCAGTCCCAGAGATACGGGGATCTTAATAAGGCTCCATGTCCATATTGTTGAATGTTACCCATTTTCAGTGATCGAAAACCAAATGTTGGTCACATTGTATTCAGCTGATACTTATTCTATCTAAAGAACAATGTTCTTTAAATACAATGTTTCAATGTCTGAAAAAGAAATACTGTTGAAATTAGAATTGTATCTTGTTTCCCTCTATCAAAACAACTGCATAGAGCACACCTGTCTGAGTGCTACAAGTGCACTGAAATGGTCAAGTTGAGGCACATTACCTTGCTTTCTGTAGTCTATTCATAAGATTCTATATTTGAATCAGTTTCAAGTACATTTGGAAGAAGGGATTTTGTTCATTTTAACAGCTTCTAAAACTAATCTAGTTTAAACTAGAGTTTAAACATGTAGTATTGTAACATGTTTGAAACAAATCCCATGCCTCATAGGGAAGTGTTTCTGCTTTCGCCACACATTGCATTCACATCAATTCACAGCATATATGCACTGTAAACAGTTATGACTAGATATACACAAAATTACATTTGATTTTTGACCACTGAAAATGGGTAGGATACTAAATTTGGAGCCACACTGAGATCTCAATATCTCTGGGATTAAACCATACAGGGCCTTAAAAATGAAGATTCCAGAAGAAAAGTTTCTTAAGAACCAGAATCTAAAATTAAGATAACTTTAATCTTTAATACTTCTTGAGTTACAGGCACACAAATTCTGGAAAAAGAATATTTATGAGACTCAAGCAGGTATGTTCTATGCAATTGTTTTTTCGTAGAGGGAAACAAGATACAACTCTAATTTCAACATTATGTCTTCTTTGGACATTGTTCTTTAAATTAAATAAGTATCAGCTGTACACAAAGTGACCAACATTTGGTTTTCGACCACTGAAAATGGGGAATGTTAAACAATCTGGACATGGAGCCTCATTGAGATCCCCATATCTCTGGGAAAGAAACAAGATACATTTCTAGTTTTAACATTATTTGTTCTTCAGACATTCCTCTTTAAAAGAAAAGAAGTATCATATTTTTGCAAACTGACCCACATTTGGTCTTGACCACTGAAAATGAGTACTTTTTGAATGGTCACCATTGGCACATAATGCAACAAAGATTGCTAAAGTCAACAAATTATACTAATAGAACAACCAATCTCTGCGTAAAAATCACATTATGATGCTGCCATCTTTATGAAGTCATTTTTACCCCCCTGTAACTTTAAATTTTGCCATTTTGACCTCTACAAAATGGTTACTCGGTAAATATTCATCAATGACAGTTAATATTTTGGCTCTAGCCATAGACTATACATGTCCATCTTTCTTCAGGAAAAATATTGACAAATTTTTTTGAAATTTGGTTGATTTGACACGGAATGACCCTATTATTATTTTTAAAAAATCAAATATTAAAGAATATGTATGTGTAAGAATAGAATAGAATAGAATAGAATACGGCGTTATTTAATCCAGTGTAAGCCGCGTGTGAAGCCACATGAAAGTTAGCTGTGACCTTGTGTGATGTGCTGTTTACTGTCTGTGTGAATTTCCACTCTGATGACAGACGTTTTAATGTGAATGGAGTCTGTTGTGGAAGGCTATTAACTCTATACTTTACAACATTATTATCTAAAGACTACCAAAACATTACGAGATATGATTAAATCATTCAACATGCAGCCATACATTTACCTTAGGTAATTGTGAGGATGTCTTGTTTCATCTTGTTTTTAAATATTGAGATCATGTGAGTTTCGACCGCTCTCGTATTATTGGCTGTCTGAGTGTAGAGTTTCCACCCACTGTTTTCCAGTCCATACATACAGTATGTAGTTCACATCTTCAGCTGTCAGCACGAGTGCATTTAAATTAAAGGATTTGAAAACACTTCACCCTGTCCACCCTGTCCAACACCAGCCATTAATAAGTCCTTACACAAGTCAACAGGCCAGTTCTCATTAGCCTTTGTCAATATATCCATAGATTAGAAATCGGGTCTATCTGGTTGGCTTGTAATTCAATGCATGGATAACCTGTTTTGTCTATTGGTGTTTCTTAACAATGAGAAACTATTTCAGTCACACTTTATTTTAAGGTCCAGTTCTTTTTATTAACAAACCATTAACTAGGGCTTCAATAAACTACTAATTTGCTGCTTATTAATAGTTAGGTAGTTGTTAAATTCAGGTATTAGGTAGGATTAGGGATATAGGAATATGGTCATGCAGAATAGGTGCTTCATATGTACTAATAAACAGCCAATATGTTAATAATAGGCATGCTAATAAGGAAGTTAATAGTGAGAATTGTTCCCTGTACTAGTTACCACTACTTCCTACTCCAACAAACCAGCAGCCACATCTGAAACAAAAGACCAATGTGCTTTCTTCAAGCTAAAGCAACTAAAACTCAAATACCCTAAAAAAGTTAACCAAACTTTTACTTTTCCTGTGAAAAGAAGTACAATTTAGCAAAAAATATACTGAAGTGTGTTATTTAAATAAAAATGTATTATAGTTTAAAGCAGTTAAAATAAACACATATCATTTCATAATTACTTCTAATTTATTATACTTTTTATGTACATAAAATCTCTTTTGTAGATGTATTTTGATGTGGACACCAAAATTAGACATCTCATTTTTGACCAAACTACACATTTCTATGATGAAGTAGCAATTTAGTACATTAAAAATTTATTAAGTTTGATCATTTGATGCAGACGCCAAAATGGGACGTCTCGTCTTTGTCCAAATGACACATTTTTAATGATGAAATAGAAATTTAGTACATGTAAAACAAGATGAAGCAATCCCTTGAGAAAAAGAAGTACACTTTAGCATACCTTTACAAATTTTAGTACTTATTTTGGAAATAAAACATTTTTAAAAGAATATACTTAAGTGTGAACTAAATGTAATGTTTTTGGACACTTAATGTAATTTCTATTGAAATATATTTGTAACTGGGTCAAAGACAAAAATCAATAGCAATAAAAGCGATAAAAGTTTAATACAGCTTTACATTTGAATAATAAAGGAACATTTTTTTATCCATATTTTGACATTTTATGTTCACAAGTTATTTGAAACATGAAAGTAGACACTTACTTGCATTTGTTCTGCTTTTTATGTACATAAAATCTCTTTTGTAGATGTATTTTGAGGTGGACACCAAAATTAGACATCTCATTTTTGACCAAACTACACATTTTTTATGATGAAGTACATAAAAATTTATGAGGTTTGATCATTTGTTGCAGACACCAAAATGGGACGTCTCGTCTTTGACCAAATGATACATTTTTAATGATGAAATAGAAATTTAGTACATGTAAAACAAGATGAAGCAAGCCTTTGTGAAAAAGAAGTACACTTCAGCATAAATTTACAAATTTTAGTATTTATTTTGAAAATAAAACACTTTAAAAGAACATTCTGAAGTGTGAACTAAATGTAATGTTTTTGGACACTTAATGTCATTTCTACTGAAATATATTTGTAACTGGGTCAAAGACAAAAAGGGGTTTTCAAGCATCAAAGCAATAAAAGTTTAATACAGCTTTACATCTGAATGATAAAGGAACATTTTTTGCCCATATTTTGACATTTTATGTTCACAAGTTATTTGAAACATGAAAGTAGACACTCACTTGCATTTATTATGCTTTTTATGTACATAAAAACTCTTTTGTAGATGTATTTTGAGGTGGACACCAAAATTAGACATCTCATCTTTGACCAAATTACACATTTTTTATGATGAAGTAGCAATTTAGTACATTTAAAATTTAAGTTCAATAATTTGATGCAGACACCAAAATGAGACGTCTTGTCTTTTGACCGAATGATTTCTCATAATCTCATCTTTGACCAAATTACACATTTTTTGTGATGAAGAGGCAATTTAGTACATTTAAAATGTATGAAGTTTAAATATAATATGAACACGTTGAAGTTAAACAACTATTCCTAACATTTGGTAGTGTGCAGATGTACTGCGTAGTAAAAATTACTTCCAAAATATTAATCAATGACAAACTGCAAAATAATTGTAATTGCTTGGCTAGAAGTAGTCAGTGGTATGAAACCCTGGGTTCAACATGCTGTTCTGGTTGATGACAATAAAACTTCTTACCAATAGATGGAAGCAGAGTGTATTACGAACAAATGCTGTTTTTCAATCTCTCTGGACTTGTTGGGTGTTTTTTAAATAGCTAATTAAATAAACAACAACAGAGATAAAACAGATGCATGTGACTCATAAATAAATTAGGGTTTATTACTGATAATTTATAGAATGTTGTAATTCTTGCACATGGGACTCATTCTTATTAGACGCCAATAGGGTTAAATCATGTAGGCCAAATGGATGAAAATGAATGGCTTAATTATGTCTCTGTTATTGTAAGAATGTTATAATGAAGGTGTACACGCAAATAAAACTAATTATTAGCAAACTGCCGATATTGAACACAAGTAAAACAATTGAGGCGTAGGCTGTAATTTCTGCTAGATGAGATGCCTAAATGGCTTTCTTGTAATTGGTTCTCAAGCTCAAGATAATCCTATTTGAAAATACCCTCAAGGTATTTTTGTCTTTGCGAGATGCCTGTGCAAGTACTGATTTATGAAAGGTGTCTAGTGCATTGTGGGCCAAATGGGTGAGGCCAACAGCTCTGACAGGACTGCGGTGGTTTGCCGGATGCAGCCACAATAAGTTTTGATGCTGGCATATTTTAATGGCTGGGGAGATATGCCAGCGTATGCCGTCACCCATCTTTGTGTTGTCCTGTGCAACTCACTTACAATATTGCTTGAGTACAAAAAATGGATAATTAAAGGAAACAACTGATGTGCAAGATGAAGCAAGCCCTTGTGAAAAAGAAGTACACTTTGCATACTTTTAAAAAGACTACTTATTTTGGAAATAAAACACTTTAAACGAATATACCTACAGGTGTTTAAACGAAATGTTTTCAGACACTTAAATGCATGTTATTTGCAATTAAATGTAAAAGCATTATAGTTTAAATTTATATTGAATGATTAGAATGTTCTTTTGATCTTTGTATGTAATTTTGTTATTCTGTTGTCTTTGTAATATTGCTGAATGTGTTTCAAGAGTCTTTTTCAATACATTCAGACATGTATATGCTTAAAAATATACTTTAATGTCATTTCTATTGATATTTGTAATTGGGTCAAAGACAAAAAGGGTTTTTTCAAGCATTAAAACAATAAAAGTTTAATACAGCTTCACATTTGAATGATGAAGGCACATTATTTCACCCATATTTTAACATTTTATTTGCAAAGGTGATCTGAAACATTAAAGTAAAATCATTTTTGTAAATGTAATTTGATGTGCACACCAAAATGGGACATCTCGTCTTTGACCAAATTACACATTTGTAATGATGAAATGAAAATTTAGTACATTGAAAACAAGATGAAGCAAGTCCTTGTAAAAAAGAAGTACAGTTTAACATACTTATTTTGGAAATAAAACACTTAGTGTGAATTGAATATAATGTTTTCGGTCACTTAAATGCATGTTATTACAATTAAATGTAAATGCATTATAGTTTAGATTTATATTGAGTGCACTGATCTTTAGAATGTTTTTTGACTCGCTTAAGTAGCACTTAAGTGCACCTTTGTATGTAATCTCATTATTCTGTTGTCTTTGCTGAATGAGTTTCAAGAGTTTTTTCAATACATTCAGACATGTATATACTTGAAAATATACTTTAATGATATTTCTATTAAAACTTGTATGTATTGGAACATATTTGTAATTGAGTCAAAGACAAAAAGGTTTTTTTCAAGCATTAAAACAATAAAAGTTTGATACAGCTTTACATTTGAATGATGAAGGCACATTATTTCACCCATATTTTAACATTTTATTTGCAAAGGTGATTTGAAACATTGAAGTAAGCATTTTTATGTACATAAAATCATTTTTGTAAATGTAATTTGATGTGGACACCAAAATGAGACGTCTCATCTTTGACCAAATTACACATTTTAATGATGAAATAGAAATATACTACATTTAAAACAAGATGAAGCAAGCCCTTGTGAAAAAGAAGTACACTTTAGCATACTTTAGCATACTTGTTTTGGAAATAAAACACTTCAGTGTGAACTGAATATAATGTTTTCGGTCACTTAAATGCATGTTATTTACAATTAAATGTAAATGCATTATAGTTTAGATTTATATTGAATGCGCTGATCTTTAGAATGTTTTTAAGGTAGCCTTTAATACAGCTTTGTATGTCATTTATTTGTTCTGTTGTCTTTGAAATATTGCTGAATGTATTTCAAGCATTTTTATGTACCCAAATGTGACAATTTATCTTTGACAAAGTTACACATTTATAATGATAAAATATACATTTAAAACAAGAAAGCTGGCCCTTGTGAAAAAGAAACACACTTAGGACTTTAAAAGAACATACTTAAGTGTGAACTGAATGTAATGTTTTTTGACACTTAAATGCATGTTATTTACAATTAATCGAAAATTTATTTTTGTTTACATTTCTAATAAATGCAATTAGCTAATCTTTAGAATTTTTTTGACCCACTTAAGTATCAGCAAATTCAAAAAGGGGTTTCCAAGCATAAAAACAATAGAAGTTTAATACAGCTTTACATTTTAATTAAGGCATTAAGACATTTTATTTTCACGAGTTATTTGAAACATTAAAGTAGACACTCACTTGCATTTAATATGCTTTTTGTGCACATAAAATCATTTTTGTAAATGTAATTTGATGCAGACACCAAAATGGTTTGTTTCTTCTTCGACCAAATTACAAAATGTAGTAATTTTAATGTTTAATGCATATTATTCACAATTAACTGTAAATGTATTATAATTTAAACTTAAATCAGAATGTTTTTCGACTCGCTTAAGTAGCACAAAGTACATCTTTATATGTAATTTCACAATTCTGTTGTAAAGTAAACACTTTGCACTTGATATGCTTTACACAAAATCACTTATGTAAATGTAATTTGATGCGGACACAAAATGGACCAAATTACACATTTTTAATGATGATTAAGTACATTTAAAACAAGATGAAGAAGGCCCTTGTGGAAAATAAGTACTATAATTATTTTGGAAATACACTTAAGTGTGAACTGAATGCAAAGTTTTCAGAAACTTAAATGCATGTTATTTACAATTAATTGTAAATGTATTATAGTTTGCATTTATATTACAGAGCAATTATCTGATCTTTAAAATGCTTTTTGACCCACTTAAGTAGTGCTGAAGTACATCTTCATGTGTATTTTCATAATTCTGTTGTCTTTGTAAAAATATTAAAGTGTACTGTTGAATGTACTTACAGGCAATTATGGTACACTATAATATACTTTAATGTAATTTCCATTTAAATAATTTTAATTAAACATTTGTAATGAACAATTTAGAGTTAAAATGTATAAAAATTAAATGTTACAATTCAAGTACTCTACATGTGCATTAGTTTGTTGGTCACCACATCGAAGTAAGTTTACTTTTTTAAAGCATGACAAAAAACAATTTTACAAAAGCTTTTGCTTTGACATTATTACAAAGTGTATTTTTCAAGCGTAAAGAGATAGTTCACCCAAAAGTTTGAGTTCTGTGTTTGTTTACTGGCTCTCGAATAGTTCCAAACCTATTAATTTCTTTCTTCTGAGCACAAAGAATATATTTTGAAGATGTTGGTAACCAAATAGCCATTGACTTCTATAGAATGGAACAAATTCCTGTAAGTGTGTTAAGAAACAAGTACACTTAAAAAAATTGTAGTACACTGCAAGTGCACATTCAATACAATTAAACGCACTTCTTTTTCACACTAAAGGGAAAAGTTCAAGATACCTCGCAGTTTCTTTAGGATTTACCTGTGGAATTTTAATCCTGCTAATGTACTACAGTCGGGGGTTTGGTGCTGCAGCACAGACACGCTCTCCAGGGCAGAAAGGGTTTCTTATCTAGAGGAGGAGTGATTGGAAGAGTAATTTAGACGGTAATGATGCTTGTGTAATCCACATATGTGTTTGTGTAATCCACACAAGATGAAAAGTTGAACCAGGACACCTTTTAGCTCTTTTGTTGCATGCTTAAGTTTTGCAAAATGGTTAGCTGTTTTTTTGCTGTCGTCATGGAAACGTCAGTAATGATCCCTATTCAGATGGGACAGGAGGGAGAGTGAAACTGCTGGTAATTTGAGGGAACAGCTCTGAGCTCGTATCCTCCCAGGGTGTGAGACGTTGTGTGGTCTGTGAATTTACACCTGCCTCGGGCATCGGTGCATGGGGTTGCTCAAACCATTGTGTCAGTTTTCTAAGCTCTGTCTGATAGGCCACAAAGAGCAATTGCGTCTAATTACGTAATGGCAGATTAGCACCTGTTAACACCGTTGTTTTTTGGGATAAAATATTTTGGAAGTGCTGTAGACAAAAAGACTTTAAGACTGTAAGCAAACTCAGGCTCCAGGTTTTATTTATCTAGTCTGCGATATACACTTTGAGCTTCAGCATCCATTTACAACACGTTATCCAGGGGTTATTGTGATTTTGAGAAAAATGTAAGGGTTGAAGTCAATTCTGTCATCGTTTACTCACCCTCATGGCGTTTCAAAACTGTATGACGTACTTTCTTCTGTGGAACACCATGTTTTGTTGAACTTATTAAGGAAAGCAATATACTTAGATGCAAACTGAAATGTTTCCGGGATGCTTAACTTCATGTTAGCAATTAAATAAAAATGTGTTATGTTTAAGTTTAAATGAAATGCTATTAGTGGAATTTAAGAGTGCATTTTTGGCCCACTTATGCAGGACTCATATGTATAATTTCATAATTACTGCTATTGTCTTTGAACTGTGGTTAAAACGTATTTCAAAATGTACTGACATGCATTTATGGTGACCTAAATTGTACTTTATATTTTATTTCTAATGAAACTTGTATATTATGTTTTAAATGCATCTGTGATAATGAAGTACATTTAAAATATATGGACCACAAAACCAGACAAAAGCTTTCCATTGATGTATGGTTTGTTAAAACAGGACAATATTTGGCAGAGATACAACTATTTGAAAATCTGCAATCTGAGGGTGCAAAAAAATTAAACCTTTAAAGTTCTCCTAATGAAGTTCTTAGCAATGCATATTACTGATCACAAATTAAGTTTTGATATATTTATGGTAGAAAATTTACAAAATATCTTCATGGAACATGATCTTTACTTAATATCCTAATGATTTTTGGCATAAAAGAAAAATCGATAATTTTGACCTGGACACTGTTTTTTAGCTTATTGCAACAAATACATATGTGCTACTTAAGACTGGTTTTTGTGGTCACATATTAGCTATAAATGTAATATATCATCTAACAGCCTATAGTTAAACTTATAATCAGGGGTGCACATACGTTTTTTAAATCTAAAAAAATAAAATAATTAATAATAGTATTATTGCACTTTATTTAGTTAATTTTTAAAGATAAAATAATAAACAAAATAATATATAAAGTGTGATAATACTGTTATATTCTAAAAAAAAACAAAAACAAAAAAAAAAACAAACAAACTGAGTATTAACTAATATTACTATTACTTATATATATTTCAACAATTTTAAGCTTGAAATGTTACAGTTTGCCTTTTGCTCTGAAACCAGCAACATGTAGCTTAGATTTGTGCTTTAAGTTTGAATGGAAATCTTATCCACTTTATTTTTGCTGTAAGAGTGAGCCATTTGTAAATTTTATGTGTCTGGCTTCTGGTCTCATTTGCATCCAGATATTTCTAGCTGTACAAAACAGCTTGTTTTGCTGTTTGGTATTGTTTTAATGTATTATCTTAATTATAAACACACTGGTTTGTAGTGCAAACAGTTTTACCGTTTACTGCATGTTGTTATTCTTCTCATTATTTTGCTACATAGTGTTTTCACGAAGCGTCATCAATCGGCCATATTGGCACCACGGAACCAAACAAAACTTGCTTATTTTGCTGATTATTGCTGCTGAAAATGGTCAATTATTGTCATGTTTTGGGCTGTGCTAATCTGTAATTTTATCTGTAATAAAAATCAAGGAGAAGAGTGCAAAAAACTGTCTGAGGAACAAAAGGCTTTTGTGGTTGGGCAAACTGAACCAGGATTTCCAGGACAAGAACCTTGCCAAGATTTGTGTTTGTTCTTATCATTTCCAGTCAGGGAGGCTAATATCTTAATTAATACTGCTCCTACGTGTCTTAACCCTCTATTAACTTTAGTTTGTCAAAATATTCCGCCTTTTCCTGCTTACTAAGTCCTTCTCTATATGATTTAGCAGCTTCCACGTGTTTTTCCTTGTTTTAGACAGCATAAATTAGAAAAACAGCATGTTCAGTAGTACTTTAACAGTGCAATCCATGCTGTTGTTTACATCCGAGTATCGCCAATATGGCCGCACATCCTGGTAACTGTCACATAAGTGCAAACCCTCTATAGTGGCTAATGAACTGGAAGTCTTGCCCATAGGCTAACCCAGATGAAAATAAAAGTGCTCTACTTTCACGCACTAATTTTAAATTTAATGTACTAAAAAATATGATTAGTACTAGTTTAGTAGTAACTAAATACATTTTTTAATACAGATATAGTATGTTAAAAGCACATTTTCTCAAAATAGCACAGTTGAGTACACTTAGACATTCTTAAGATTATCTTTAAAAGAACTAAAGTATCATTTTTAGTATAAAAAACACAAAATTAGTGTGTCAAAAAAGCACTTTAAGTACATTATGGAAGTGCACTTTTTTTCACCTGGGTATTTCCGCATTGAAGAATGAGGTGGGTACAGTATTACAGTTACCCGATCTAAAACGGTGAGTGTGTATTAACTGCTGTCAACCATGTCGGTGCGGAAATGAGCGGTCTGTACTTATTTACCCAGCTCATTTCTTCTTTTGGTCTTCTTTCATCGTGTACATGCGCACCACTTACACTATCAGTCAAAAGTTTTTAAACAGTAAGAATTTTTATGTTTTTTTTTTTTGTTTTTTTTTAAATAATAATCATATTATTAAAGCACAGTAGAATGATTTCTAATCATTCTAACCATTCTATATATATATATATATATATGTATATGATTTCTAATCATTCTAGTCATGTGACACTGAAGACTGGAGTAATGATGCTGAAAATTCAGCATTAAAATCACAGGAATAAATTGCATTTTAAAATATATTTAAATATTTAAATAGTTATTTTTAATAGTAACAATTTTACTGTTTTTGCCATGCTTTGGATCAAATAAATGCAGGCTTGGTGAGCAGAAGAGACTTCTTTGAAAAACATTAAAAATCTTACTGTTCAAAAACTTTTGACTGGTAGTGTATGTCCACCCCTGATTATGATAAAGTACTTCACATGTGCTTTAGTATGTTAGTCAACACATCAAAATAAGTGTACTTCTTTAAAACATGACAACAGATTATTAAAACATAATGATTTGAAGATGTACTTTAAAGTAAAACTTCTAAAAATGTATTGTTTAATTTTACCTCACAGTAGAAACATGAAGACAACATTAGCATATACCAGATCATTTTGGAAAGATCCTGTCAAGTAGAACTAGTGTTTTTCTCATTTTCAAAGTCAAATTTTATTGACGAACTTTCACAGTAACTGGCAGATTCCAAACGTTCATTAAACACACTTATCATTTGCCAAGTCGTGCAAACAGGTCATGAAACAAGTCTTATTGAGACGAGAGAGGCTCCATCTGTCTTTGATCGATTTGTCTTGTTAATAAGTCTGGAGAGTGAGCCAGGCAGACTTTAATTTCTTTAATCCTCATTTGGAACATAGTATAAAAAGACATGACATTTCTTCAGTCTATCTGTCTGTCTGTTTTTATTTTCAATACTAATTATTATAACAAAGGCAACCTGTTCAGGCTTCAATTACGTTTATCCAATTTTCAGTTTTAATTTCATCTTAGGGCCCCGTGACATGAATTCACTGTACCATGGACTGAAAAAAATCATCAAAACCTAATTAAACCACCGACCTCCAACAATATATGCAATTATCCAATCGGGGAGCCGTTCTTCTTATAAAATGCCATACTATTCTGACTGTCTTATGTAAGTGTTAATAATAAGCTTTCATTATTTCAAAAGTAGTCAGCCTTTGTGCTACAAGTTTTAGAAGATTCTGTTCCTGTAGTTCTTTCATGGCACTTTTTAGCATTATACAATTTTATTGAATGTAAATTCACAACAATTTTATTAGTAAACCCCAACGAGAGCGACATTTAGATTTATCTACTTTTGTAGTGTCAAACTGTATGATACGTTATCATGTTGTGATTATCTGCCAATGAGACTTAAAGACAAATAGATTATCACAATGCCTTTGAGAATGCAAATGCTTTTTCTTTGTCTTTGAAAGCTCTACATTCACTTCGAGGCGTTTGAGGCATCCCGGCTCTTTTGCATGGTGTCGTGCTTGAATACTTTTTGAGTCATTGTTTGGGTGCAGTGCTTGATTTAAAATGGAGTCCACATCAATAGGTCTTCCTTGCGATGCTAAATAAATGTCTTACCTAATTTCCATTATGCCACGTGTACATATACTTTAGTCACGCTGACTTAAAATGCCAAAATCAAATCTATATATGAAACCAGTTCTTAGGATAAAAACTACCTGTGTGCACCGGATTCTCAGATTTTAGGGTTTTTTTGCAGGTCCATGTTGTAAATGTGTTTTTTTATTCAATTCAGATATATTTTGAGAGGTAAACATTAGGGAGCAGCGGATGTTTACCCTGCAGTGAGATATTGATTTGTAGTGCTCAGTGGATCATGAGTGTGAGCTCAAATGTACAGACTCCACTGCTTTTACTTTGTGTGACAATTCATTTTTAAAAGATGCCTCATCCAAATCCAGTTTGAAATGCTGATCCGTCATGCCAGAATGCTGTAATTATATGTCATTGTCACTTTATTGTCTAATTTCATTGCATGTTATGTGTCTTTTTAGACTAAACATCATATTTGCATCTGTCCAAACTGGTTTGACTTGTACGGTGTATTATACATGAAAAACAAATACATCTAGCAGTAGACAAGAATGACTTTTTCTGTCAAAGAAAAGGTTTTGTCCTGTATTTTCATATGCTGTGTATTTTTGCAATGCATGTGAAAATTTTCCTTTATGAAGGTGAATATATGTATTATGTCAACCTATTAAAGAACATTTTTTTTAGAGTTGATTAGTTTTGTCATGATAGAAATGTACTTTAATTTTCATATACTGTTTGTGAAAGATAATATGAAGGAGAAGGAAAATAAATGTGTTATTATTAGTAGTAGTAGTTGTAGTATTAGTAGTTATTTGTATTTTTAGGATGTATAATAATTTGTTTATATATAAAATACATGTAATAGTAGTAGTAAAAATAAAAATATTACTACTACCAACTACTACTACAACCACAACTAATAATAATAATAAATATGTGACCCTGGACCACAAAACCAGTCATAAGTGTAAATATCTCAAACTGAGATTTATACATGATCTGAAAGCTGAATAAATAAGCTTTCCGTTGATGTATGATTTGGCCAAGATACAACTATTTGCAAATCTGGAATCTGATGGTGCAAAAAATTTAAAATACTGAGAAAATTGCCTTTAAAGTTGTCCAAATGAAGTTTATAGCAGTGCATATTACTAATCAAAAATGAGGTTTTGATATATTTACGGTGGGAAATTTACAAAATATCTTCATGGAACATGATATTTACTTAATATCATAATGATTTTTGGCATAAAAGAAAAAATGATACATTTGACCCATACAATGTATTTTTCGCTATTGCTATAAATATACTCGTGCAACATAAGACCAGGGTCCAGGGTCACATATGTTGTCCCCTGTATATGTGTGTGTATTTTAACATATACAAATAAATATTTTCATTTAGGAAGGAGAATACATTTAATTATATTTATTTATTTATTTATTTATTTGTAATATATATATATATATATATATACTACCTGTCAAAAGTTTTTTTACTTTTTTGATGTTTTTAAAAGAAGTCTTTTTCACCAAGCCTGTATTTATTTGATCCGGAGTACAGCAAAAACTGTAATTTAATATATATATATATTTTTACTATTTTTTAAAATAACTGTTTTCTATTTAAATATATTTTAAAATGTAATTAATTCCTGTGATGTCAAAGTTACATTTTTAGCATCAATTCAGTCACACAATTCTTTAGAAATCATTCTAATATTCTGATTTGCTGCTCAAAAAACATTTATTATTATTATTATTATTATTATTATTATTATTATTATTATTATTATTATTATTATTATTATGTTGAAAACAGCTGAGTAGAGTTTTTTCAGGTTTCTTTGAATAGAAAGTTCAGAAGAACAGCATTTATCTGAAATAATATAAATACATAAAGATATATAGTAATATCTTTATAATCACTTTTGATCAATTTAAAGCATCCTTGCTAAATAAAAGTGTTAATTTATATCATTTATTAGAATGATTTCTGAAGGATCACTGAAGACTGGTGTAATGATGCTGAAAGATTTAGCTTTGATCACAGGAATAAATTACATTTTAAAATGTATTCAAATTGAAAAGAGTTATTTTAAATAGTAAACATATTTCACAATACTACTGTTTTGGTGTACTTTGGATCAAATAAATGCAGCCTTGGTGAGCAGAAAAGAATTCTTTCAAAAACATTAAAAATCTTTAAAATCTTAAAAACTTTTCACTGGTAGTGTGTGGAATAAGTGTTTTAATGGACAACAAATTTTCATTTTTTATAAATAACCTTACTCATTTTGGGTCTAATTTTGTCCCAAAAGAAAAGAATTTGTCCCAAATTTAATATGCCGCATGCATATTTTATGCAACACAAGTACACGTGTGTGTGTGTGTGTTGTGATAGAAATTTTATCTAATTTTCTGTAATGCAATGCCAAATAACACTCATTTGTTTTAATACTATGACAGGTAATTTCTGTTTGTTGTCTTGGCTGAGGTGCAATGGGAAATATAAGGTTGCTACGGCTGTAAACCTGAGCGAGCTCGCCCGTAACGTCTCTCTAGAGGGATGCCTCTCATACACTTACGTAATCTTGGCAGCATTCCCTCGGAAGTACGAGGCACCGCACCAAGAATTCCCCCCCGTTACGGGATAGCGAGTGGCACTTGATGGAAGCCCCTCCAAGACTGTAGGTCAAACAGATCAGTGACAGGCCAAAGAGAACATCTATATCTCTCTGCCTCCCGTGCTGTCACTTCTGTTGTTTAACGTCGCTATGGTTCCGTTGCCATGCCACAAGGACGTCGTGTTTTTGAGCGGAACTTGCTTTTGAAGCATGGGTTATGCATAAAAACAAATAATCATTTATTTTAGTTTAATGAGACAAAGCAGGCTACACCAGAAAAAGCTTGTTTTATAACAACTGCACTCTTACATACATTATATTACAGTCATAGACTCCCTTTTTTTTAGAACACCACACAAATCTATTTACTCAATGGCTTTTTAGTTCATTCTTAAAAAAAGTCCTAATTTTTCAGAGCTTCTGTACTTATTTTTCTTTTCATCTGAAACTACTCGCTGCTAGGTTTTGTTTCGTCATCTTAAAACAACCTCTGACCCTTGACCTCTGACCTCAACTGAATGGAATTCACAACAAAGATTAAAATTCCTCAAAGAGGTACATCCGCTCGTGAGGAACATGCTCCTCTCATCATTAAAATACTACATTTCCGAGATTTTTTTTTTTTATCACATACAATACAGAGTCCGTTATGTACACCCTCCCGTCTGATGAAAACAGGTTTTCGTTCAGGCTTCCTGTGAGCGCAGTGGAAGTGTTTAGGTCCTGTTTTGTACTTCATTCTAATCATGCAGTGGACAAAAGCGTTGAAACAGTTGGTCGGTTCAGCGACAAAAAGTCTCGACATGTTATCGCATGAGTCCTGGTCCATTGTGAGGCTCCTTTCCTCGGCTTATTCCTATTCTGTCCTTTCAGAAACCATAACAAGTTCATCGTGGGGTGTTGATGCCTCGGAGTCAGATGTGGGGTTGGCTAGACAAGAGCTTGATTTTCGGTTCGGGTTTTTTGGAGTGCTAGACGTTAGGACTTCATACTGGCCGGTCCACAGCATACTGGCAGGGGCTTAAGTTGGACACAGGGTTCTGCACGGCCGGGTAGGCGAAGTTGGCGTGCTGTTTGGCCTTAAGCCGGAGGCTGGCCAGACTGGAGTTACAGGTGTCTCTGTACATGTACGGACTGGCCGTGGTGGCATAAGGGCAGGCGGCTGCCGACACCGCCGCAGAATTGAGGGTGGGGCTGTTCAGGTTGTTCAGGTTTCCCAGGTTATTAAGGCCTGAGCCCGGCACCCCTGCCACCGCCGAGGGCACCATGGAAGAGGCCATGTTCATGGAAGGGATGGAGCTGGGCGGGGAGAACATCGGCTGCGAGGACAGCGGGCTTACATTCATGGAGTTAAAGAAAGGAAAGCTTTTGGCTGACAGCGGGCTGCTGGCCAGGCTCTTGGTAGCCCAATTGTTGTACGAGTAGCCCGAGTACATGTCGTCATACGGCTGCATGAGTCCGTTGAACTGGGCGCCGAAGCCGTTCTTGCACAGCTCGGCTTGCTGGTTCCGTTCTCGCTTTCTCCATTTGGCGCGGCGGTTTTTAAACCACACCTGTTTGAAAGACAGTAAGGAACGAGTTACAAACAGGGCTTACAATGGATGTACATTTACCAGAGTTTTGCATCATTGCATCACTGTAATTCAGTAAAACAATACAATACATTCCTGCTTTACATTAGGTGGCCTTAAAAGATTTACAAATGATGTACTCACCCCATTGTCATCCAAGATGTTCATGCCTTTCTTTTTACCAGTCGTAAAAGAATTATGTTTTTTTGAGGAAAACATTTCAGGAATTATCTCCATATAGTGGACTTCAACGGTGCCTGCGAGTTTGAACATCCAAAATGCAGTTTAAAAGCAGCTTTAAAGGGCTCTAAACAATCCCAGACAATAAATAAGGGTCTTATCTACTAAAAACATCGGTCGTTTTCTAAAAATAAAATTTATATAGTTTTTAACCTCAAATGCTTGTCCTGCCTAGCTCTGCTATGCATACTTTGTGTAATCCGGGTCAATACAGTTAGGGTATGTCGTAAAACTCCATCTCATTTTCTCCTCCAACTTCAAAATCGTCCTACATCACTGCGGAAGTACCAACCCAGTGTTTACAAAGTGAACATGCAAAGAAAGTCAAACGTCCTTTACAAAAAAAGGTAAAACAGCAATGTGGGATGATTTTTAAAGTTCGAGGAGAAAATGAGATGGAGTTTTTTGACATACCCTAACTGTATTGACCCGGATTACACAGAGTACGCATGCGCATCACAGAGCTAGACAAGACGAGCATTTGAGGTTAAAAAGTGTATAAATTTACATTTTTTTTTTAGAAAATGACCGATTGTTTCGCTAGATAAGACCCTTATTCCTCGGCTGGGATCGTTTAGACCCTTTTGAAGCTGCATTTAAACTGCATTTTGGATGTTCAAACTTGCCAACACCACAAAAGTCCACTATATGGAGAGAAATCCTGAAATGTTTTCCTCAAAAAACAAAATTTCTTTACGACATGAACATCTTGAATGACAACGGGGTGAGTACATCAACTTTTGTTCTGGAAGTGAACTTCTCCTTTAACTATTGCACACTTACATAAAAAAATAAGTACAATGTACTTATTGTGTTCATGTTGTATTGCAAAACATGGTTAAGTTGTAAGGGCTGGGTCAACAGTGTAATTATACATGTAATTACAGATGCAGTTACACTCAGGTATTTTTAAAACATAAGTACAATGTAAAGACATGTACGCACACAATAAGTGCATTGTATCAAATGATTCATAGTAGTTAAGGCCACCTAGTATAAAGTGGGACCCCATATTCTTTATCACTCCAACACTGTGTGCTCCTTATTTGAAAAACATAAAAGACAGAACTTTAATATTCAGATTTTTAAACACTCTTTCTCATGAGATTTGAAGAAGAAAAGTTCCGCCAGGGAGAATTTAAGTGCTTCATTTATTAAACTAATTTATTCACTTATTATGAGTTTCCCCAGTGAGAAATGTCATTAAAGAGCTTCCCTCACATTTAGTCAATTTTATATCCTATTTTTAGGGGATATTGGGTGGATTAAAGTTTTAATGTGAAAATTTAAATGAATATATTTCATTTAGCTCACTTGAGAAATAATAAAGCTGTTTTCTTGTCAATCTTTTTTTCCCTCCGCAAGTATTCGCAAGATTGTAATTAGTAAAAATCACAAATATGAAATTAAGAGCTCCTTTTAATTATTACATTTTAGCTGTGTAAATACCGTCCTTTATATATAGCATGTAAATGATTTCCTTTAAAACTAACACCCAAAAATGCCTTTCTCATTACTCTATATCTCATTTCTTTTAATGTTAGTAACTTATAAAGAAATGATAAAGACATGAACAATCATAGGTATTATGACTCAAAGATACTTCTGAGAAAGATTGTCTTCACATACTTAAAAAAAAAAAAAAAAACTCTTGTGTTATACTTGTGATTCAGCCTGTTTTCTGGGAATATTTAATGACATCTTTTATCCAGCATACTGTAAATGATACCAGTTTATATTGGGAGAGAGGGAATACCCTCCTCTGTGAATGTTCCACTGACACTTCGGCAATGGTGTTTAAAGCCTTCTAAAATAACTGAATGTCAAATATAGTTCAATGGTCAGTGTGCTCATTCTCTATATTTTGGCATACAGGTATTTCATGAGGCTAGAATTTGGACTTAAAAATAAAGGTTCTTTGCTGACATATATGATTGCATGAAGAACCTTTAACATCCAAAGAAAGGTTCTTTATAGTGTAAAAAAGTTCTTTAGATTTTTAAAATCTTCTTTTAAGACTGTTCAATGAAAGATTCTAAAATTGCATTGTTGTGGAACCTTCATCCAACAAATATACATGCTTCGCCTTCTTATTTATATTATGAATGTAAAAACCAGCATCAATTGGAAAAGAAACCTTCACAGTCATGTGTGGTCCATTGTGGGGGGTTTTAAAGTATTCTGGGTCAAGCTGGCATCAGGTCAGGGCTGTGATTTAGGGTTTGTGTGTTTATTAGGAGCACATACTCAATCAATTGCGTAAATCAATATGACAGCAGAAGCATGCGGAAAATGTGGCATAAGGTTCCAGCTGGGATTACTGACATACATACACGGTTCAGGAGGCCACTGATAGACTTTAGAAAAGGGGCATCTCTACCTCTGTTGTTCTTTCAAAATAACAACCAAGACTGTGTGCTATGTGACCTTTCCTGTGGCCAACATGAATTTGATCCATTAGTGTACGCCGGCCAAGGAGGTAGCGATTGTATTGTCATGCATCAGAATGGGAGCCCACCTGCTCCCTTTGTGTGCTTCACCCATCAAACTTCGGCTTTTTTGCTGGAACTAGGCTGTTCTGAGCAAACTATTGTTCATGTTTGATCACAAATCTCAATATAGCCATATTCTGGAAATGTGAAAAAAATGCCACAGCCAATGTCTTGTGTTTAAATGTTCCTGAAAATCCTGGAATAGCCCAGACCTATAATTTATGTCCCGTGGCTCAAAAGGACGCCCTTTCATTACACAGTATCCAAGTGCACCATAGTAACAGCATAGTGAACATAACTTCTTATCTTTGTCAGTCAGCGTGTCAACTCGGTGGTTTTGATTGTAACGTCGTCAAACGCAATGTGTCGTAGCTATGCAGTGGTTTCATTTGGCAGGGAACACGTACCCGTACTCTTGCTTCTGTGAGGTTGGTCCACACAGCGATCTCCTCTCGTGTGCTCATGTCAGGATAGCGGTTTCTCTGAAAGGTGGCTTCAAGTTCCTGGAGCTGCTGGCTGGTAAAGTGTGTCCTTTGCCGGCGCTGTTTTTTCTTTAAAGAACCGTCCTCTGGGTTTGATTCATCTGTGTGGTTCTGATGGGACTTCTCTGTGTCTGTATGGGTCACAGGAAAAAGCATGAATAAAATAGATACACTCTTAAAAATGAAAGTTCTTTTTCATGAAGAACCTTTAACATTCCATTGAACAAAAGGTTCTATAGTGGAAAATGTTCCATAGTTCTTCACAAAATAAAAAAATTAAGAACTGTTCACTGAAAAGTTCTTTAGGGAACCAAAAATGGTTCTGTGGCAACACAACAATAACTTTTTTTTTAAATGTATGCATATACAGTCCCATTATTATCAGAAAATATAACAAAATAAAATAATCTGTGGATAAACATATATGTGGTAAATTAAAAAGTACCCAGTTTCTGTTTGGCTTGAAAACAGAGCAAGATAAACCGCTGTGTTTTTGTATACGTGTGATGAAAATCATCCCACTGTGGTGTGGACTTCTGCAAATTGCAAATTCAAGACCCCACAGAAAGGGCTAAATTAGCTGGCCACATAATCCTGGGATCAGCCATTAGTGACAGGGCAGGTTTGGGGCTGTTTGGCAAGAGCTTAACTCTCTAGGAGCAGTTCGAACTAATCAGCAAGCTTTCCAGGACTCCACAGGGCCTCTAGGAAAACCAACAAGACATCATGCTGCCATCTGTCAGTGGACAGATACCCTTTAACTCTTACAACATCATCCATTAAACAGAAGGCGCAAAAATAAAATAAAACAAATAAAATCTTCAAAATAACAAAATCATGATATTTTCAAGTTAAATGGACTAAGTGTTTAATTAAATTGATTTATTGTGACTTGACAACATAGACAAAAGAAGAAACTCATGTGAAATCAGCGAAAGTGTGGGTTTGTATCTGTACTTAGTGATAGGCCGTGTATAAATTACCGACAGAAACACAGAACCGTCAATACCGACACCGCTATATTTCTTCAGTCTATTTGTTGCAAAACTGATAACGTTTTGAATCAGTTATAGATTGTTTTGTGGAAATATTTTGTTCATAAAAACAGATAAGGTATAGTTTTATAAGCTAAATGCCGTCAGAAGCTGTTGACTGAAAATCCACGTGTTCACTATTCGTTTAACAAATTAATCAAAAACCCCGTTCCATTAAATAAATTTACTAAAATGATTTACAATTTTGTATCCTATCCCTAATGATGTTCAAAGTGACTTTAAATTCTTGATTGTGGGCATGTTTTAAATAATAGGCTAATAATATCTTTTCATATTATTAAATGCAGTGGCTATAATGAACATCTCTTTTACTACAAAGCATGCACTTTCCAGAAATGTGGACGCAAAAAAGTCTATAAATGAGAGGTAAAGATGTAAAATTATAATTTAACATCTTAACATCATAGTTTTGAACTGAGTGGGCGGTTTACTATTTTTTTGTGATTTCATTATTTATTAGCGCGCACCCGCTCTTAAAATCTCTAAAAATATAAAAGTTGCAAAACCACAAATTCCGGATATATTTAGGTTAGGCCTATAGCATCTACTGATGTAAATTGCCTCGAATAGACACATTTTGGCATTTTTCAGTAGGCAAATACAGACATCAGCTACGATATTGCTTCAGCATTCTCAAAAAAGCAAGTACTAAACACTAAATACGATCATTATGTTAATGCACTTTAATAATCAACCTTATTTTTGCACCGTTGAAACGCTGTCAAATTGTAACGCATTTGGATATGCAGTTTAACATAGTCTACCGAATTAAGCCTATTAACGTCGATAAATAGAAGCTTTTCTTAGTTTGTTTAGGATTGCATAATCCTCCGTCGTGCAGTGTATCAGTGAAACGCGTATCTTCTTCAGACCTTTGCTCTTTTCACAGGTGTTTAGGTTCATTCGCATAGACCTACTGACTGAGTTATTTGGATACCAAATTTGAGGCACAGAAATGAATAATTTATGCACCGTTCCATCAGCACGTGACTGGCTAGCCGGGATCTTCTTCAAATGGCGACTGTCATCAGTACACAGTGCACATACAAGGACTCTCCAACATCTATAAAAGGTAGGCCTGGATTCAAATGACCGAAGATTATTCAAAACTACAAGCAAAGATGTGGTGCTGTTATTACTAGCCCAATTCAACTTGAACACGAATTAATGGGGAAAGAACACAGTGTGTCCCAAAATACCCAACAGAATGTGCTCAGTCATGTAAAACTAAAAGATGAGGATTTGCGTTGCGACGAGTATGTACAAAATAGCAAATTCTGTACATTTTAGCTCTTAGACAGACGCAACTTCATTTTTAGGTGAACAATGCGTTAATGCGTTTTTGTGTGTTAATTAAACATGAACATGAACTGACCACTGTTGTCTTGGCCTTTGCATCCCGGGTCGTGCTGAGGAGTCCCGGAGTCAGAGAGAGACAGTGCCGGGCTGCGGGCCTCACTGTCCGTTAGAAGGTTAAAATCCATCACCTCGACTGCCAGGCTCTGTGAACAGCACAAAGTCATATTTATATGAATGATGATACACCAATAATGATACACAAGCTCAGGCTAGAGAGAAAGCTAATACACAGGAGACTGCATTGTTTGCTCAGGTTCACTGTGACGCAGCTCATCTTATTTCAGACTTGTAAACAAAAGACAAATACTTTCTATTCATAGAATTAGGATTATATATGTTTTTGATAATCAAATTTCCTTAAATATACTGATCGCTTAGAAATATCAAAAAAGAGGACAACCCAATTACCGCACACTGTAAACAAAAAGTAGGCTACTTGCTAATTTGCTATTTTGCTCATGTTTAAGTCAAAGTTGGTGGCAAAGCCACAACCCGCATTAATAAGTTAACTACAGTGTTTCCACATCCTTGTTTTTTTTATTTCAAATGAGGAAAATTAATTAAAAACTTTGAGAACCCATTTAATAAAAAAAGGAATGAACAGGTTAGATGAATGGAAACAGAAGAGGTTGCGATGAAAAATATTTCCACACTCTGTCCATCTTTAAACTAAATGTTTTTTTGTAAATAGACTTAAGATTATTATTATTATTACTAGGTCTATTATTATTATACATTTATTTACAGTATTTATTTTTAAATACTGGCATTTTTTGTAAAATTTTCCTGCGCAAAAATGGTACAAGCGAGATTAAAATAGACAAATTAAACCTAAAACCCAAACGTAAAACAAATTAAGCCTTAATAAATAAACCCACACCTAGAATAAATCAGAACAGCTAGATAGGCAGCAATAAACCGAATGCGCAAGAAGAATTATTTGCATGTTTCATCATAACAAAATGAGATGTAGTAATGAAGGCCAGCGCATTGCTTTGTGTTGCAAATCTCCAAAATGTCAGGTAGGGTTCATTCGTTTACAACTATCTGAAGACATTTTAGACATTAGACACCGAGCAACCAACATTAAACAATATTACGTGAACCAAACGGCTCTAAATAACAGCCTCGTAATAGAGCCTAAAATAACAGCTAGTTTATTTATGTTACACCCTAGAGATTTAGAAACATAATCACTCTGTTACTGCGTCTTGGAGTCTGTGATGTGACTGGATGAAGAGTGAAAGCAGATCAGAATTCAGCAAACGGCACCGAAACTTGCGTGCCGAAGAGAGTGTGCGGAACGCCAACACCTGTCCTATTTTTTATTCGCTGTCGAATTTCACTTGGTTTGAAGGATTCACAAATTGTTAAAGGCGTGAAGGGTTGACTGATATTTTATAAAATAAAATAAATATTAAAATTAAAATAATATTTTATAATGGCATTTTCCTCACATTTTAGGAAATATGTATTTTTGTTTTAAAATAAACTTCTTTATCATTACAGACTCACACACACACACACCCACACACACAACATACATGCATAATTTTTCCAGTCATTAACTGACACGTATCTCATGGAGATGTACATTTTCTTATACTGTCTATCAGTTAATCATATGAGAAGCGTAATCCGTATATTTCTACGTTTCCCAAAGCGCGTAAAACGTTCATAAATAAACGAGCGGAATTGTCAAGTCCACTTGCTTTCACAGAGATGAAAGGCTAATAAATATACACACATTGCATTAGAATCTAATCTAAACGAGAGAATAAAAACATTGGTTAAATACTAATTTAAAATGATAATCCACAGCCACGAGATAGGCCTGAATTTCCATGGCAGCAAATCACAAAGCGTAACTTGTGGGCCTTTAATTTGATAAGCACAATAATATACTCTTATATATCCACAGATAAGCTATTATTGTGATTATGCAGTAAATTTGAATAAACAATTTTATTGTTATAATTATTATTTTTAAATAAAGGACATTTGAGTGAAAAGACTAATTGTTCATCGCCCATTCTTCTTTTAATAACAGTGTACTAATGTGTGTGTATCATGGCTTTACGTTTAAGTGATATTTTTCGTAATAATAAATATGTTTAATGACTTTCAGATCAAATATGTTATTTGTTTATTGTTTGCGCTATGCATAGTTTGGCAACATTTCCGCATCATTCCTGCTAGAGAGGTATATTGTGGATATTGGGGAAAGTTTTGATCTTAGTTCAGCACTTTTAGACCTGACAGCTCCAGCAACGAGACACTTAATAATAATAAGTTAATAATAAGTTCTACTTACAGTGAGCGATACGAAATCATCTATTATTCCACAGTAAATTAAAAGGTTATGACCCGATTATTTAAACATGCTGTATTCAACAATAGTGTCTTAGTACATACACCAGCCCAGTTATTTATATCATATTTTAATCAGTTAGTGGAATATTATTGAAAGGTTTGTAAAATACTAATTAAAATGTGTATATTCATCATTATGCTAAATGGAATTCTAGAATATCTTTCATCACTTCTTGCTTTCGTTCTTTCATTTTTAAACTGGTTTAAGTTCATGTAAAATTCTACTAAACATGGAGTCCGCCATCCATTAGAAGAGAGCAGATTTCAATAACAAACAAGTGCCATACTAGTGATCACGGAAGTGCTCAGTATTCATGAGGTGACAGACCTTGGGAATGTAGAGATTATCATTGGTGATAAATAGACCAATAGGCCATCACTGATTTAGGCCACTTTCTACACTTAAAACTAGTGTTTACTAGCTTTTTTCAAACCTTCCAAATCACATTTCCAAGTAAGTTTTGTTACCAGTTGATAAACAGCGAAATTATATTACATATGGTGGAAAACATGATGATCTGTGTTTTGTAGATATGTCATCAAATTAAAAGTAAAGAATACATTTAAAATGACAATAATTTACATTAAAGAAATGTGTGTTCAGTGTACTTCAGGCTGCTGAGTGATGTGCTGAAAACACTTAGGCGTAGATACTTAATATAACGAATCCTTAAAAGAAAACATTTGGATAACAAATATGTGCTTTACCAAAGCACGGTGTCCTGTTAAATTATAATGATTTGTTTCAGTGTGCACAGGACACCATGCCATTTGATTTTACAGATCTTACAGATACTACTAAATGCAACTACTTAGTATTCATAACAAAAATATGAATTTGTGTACTTTCTAAATGATACAAACATAAATAAAAAAATTAAAAAAAAAAACATTTTTTTTTTTAATTCAATAAACAAATGAAATAACTTGCCTTGTAAGCGCAGCTGGCCTGTGGAGAGGCTACCATAAGAATGCAGAATTACATTCAGAACTATAGATATACTTCAACACATAGCCGGAGTGACTTTGATAAATGGTTATCTGTCAGGCAGGCTGCTCAGATGCTGTGTCTTTTGGCCAGAGCTATAGGTGACGTAAGCTGGTTATTTCATCCTAAGCAAGGTGTCAGTGCACCCCCCCACCCCCTCCAGGACTTGTGACATTATTACATTTCAAACTCTATCAAGGGTCCTCTAAGGATTGTGGGCCAACAAGGCCAGTGATCAAAGACTCCATGTAAATGCCACAGATGCACTGATAGATTTCTTAAATGTAAAAAATGGAGAGACCAAAAGGGAAAGTGACCAGGTTTTTCTGACCTTGGTTTATCTCATGGTTATGTATAGAACTGGGTTATATAACCAATTGTCCAGAAATATCCAACGGGTTTAGGATTTATATTTATGATCATTATTAATATATGCTGTTTTTATTTTTTATTTCCCTCCCCTAAATTTTCTGTGAAATAAAGTTCGTCTCAAACTTTGTGTCTCACATCATTTGGAGAAAGGAAATTTATGCTGCTTTTGAGATATTCCTATTAACATGGCTGAGGAAATGCATGTCAGTGAGGGGCAGTTTATATACACAACATCGATCTCATTAAAATATATATATCTAATAAGAGAAGAGATAATAGAGGTAAAATCCTCTCGTTTTTCAGAAGATTGCTGGGTCCATCTGTTGGTTCGACCGAGGCAGACAGCATACATTTCCACGGGCTGCTGCATTATCTCAGGAATTATTCATAAACGCGTTTAGAATTAATTCCTTGGATTAAGAGTTGATTAAGATGTGTGTCACTTTGCTGTCTGAGAACTTATTAAGGGCCCACTCGAGCCGGCGGCAGATGGAATTTCTACCCAATGTTTGTAGATGTTAATTTCTCCCCTCCTAACACCCATTTGCATTTGGCTGTGTATGTCAAAGCGCGGCTTTTCCTGCACGCACAGCTCCGAATATCCGTGTACGAGGAGATGCTCATCTCTATAAGATCGGTCATGTTTATTCCATTACACAGAACGCACGCACTTTTCACGTTCGACCGAGACATACAAATGTTTTTGGTAGCCTACTGAAATGTGGAAACATCACACCCACAGAAATGCTCGAGATTTGTTTGCGAGCAAAATGTAAAGAAATTATACTTTATATGTTTTAAGGTATTTTTTTAGATATATGGCTGCAGCTGAAGCAGAAGCACAGGCTTGCACTGTGTTTGTGTATTAAAGGCGACAGGAGAAGACATAACCAAACACAAGAGCGTCACGCACACATATGAATATTTTTTTTTTTAAATAAAAAAATGTATTAGATATTTAGATACTTACTTAGATATACACATCTAAATATATATTTAGCTTTTATGGCTGACTTTTGAGCATTTTTGGGCATTCTTTTGAGCATTTTAACGATATTTAACATTTCTAATAAAATAAATAAATATGGTTCACGCACCCACCCACAAACACACACCAAGCATTCATCATAAACAAAATAACTACAATTTAAATATTTAAATACAAAACAGCTAAGACATCATAAACAAAATAAATAAATAAATGAACTAATCGGACACATTTTAAACTCACGTTTTTGATACCCCGGCAAAAATGGTTCGGTTACTCTTGTTTTTCTATTTGGCCGAATGTAAATGTAGATAAACAGGTGCGTTTGCCTGAGTATTTTTGTAATTTTTTGACGAACAGAAATGCCTTCCAAACATTGCATGAAACTTGTAGTTAAAATAAGTAAATCGTTGCATGCAATTGTTTCTTTATTGCAATTTCATGAAGCGAATTGTTTAAAATATTATCTGAACATATTTTTTAAATTCGTTTCATACAAAATAACTTACACAAAATATTTTTTCTTTGGTCTCTTGCGGTTTCGGATCACCTGCCACCCATCAGTTTAGATATAAATTGCATTAATATTTTCACTTAGATATAACAGACTTTCCCGAAAAACCGTGATATAGCCTACAGCAATACAGAATACGTCATTCGGATATATTTTATCAGAGATTTTATTTTATTTTTATTTTTGTAATTCAATATATGAGTTAGGCTATCTGACAGTGTTTACGTTAAAACGGTGCGTACCAAAAGTTTTACTAACCGCCGACAATTAAACTAATTTCGCGGAAAGCACAAACTGGCTTAACCTTAACTTCAACAAAATCTTTGTAAGCTTTTAGTATAATATACAACTAATTTAAAACATTATTTAACGCACTCACAAGGCAGAGTTTAACTTGTTTAAATTGTACCCGTATTAAAAAGATTTAAACAGATTTTGTTAAATCCTAATAAAACTTCCTAGGATCTTTCTTGGTTTTTCATAATGTGTCAGTGTTACCAAGTTGAACAATTGCTTCTGATCACCCAATCCGTATTTTAAATAATATTAATTAGTATTTAAACCCTGAAGACAAGATATTGCATATTTTAAAGTAACCTGTAATCCTATTGTTACTGTACATGTTGCACTTAAAGGTTTGTACATTCTGTACAGCCGGACATCATCACATCAACTTAAGCCCGACGATAAACGACGCTCGCTCGCTCATGTTTCTCCGCAGTTGCCGGTCAAAACTGATGTGCCGCGATCCTTTTTGTCTAACACGACAGGTCTGGATTCAGGTAGCCTGTTTTTGTGAGACTGCAAGGAGACAACATCCCCACATCTCCTCCATCGCATGAGAGCACATATCATCAGCAGCACAGTTGACTTTTGTCATGCATCTACTCACATGAATCCCGGTCTAGTGGAGGTAATCCTCGAAAAATGTACAACTTTTGCGCGCAAACGTGTTAGCTGCTTTTCTGATACGATGCAGTCGTCATGTAGAAAGTTCCTTAGGATGAGTAAACGAAAAGAGACAGTTTCCCTTTTCTCTCTCGGTCTTGTCTGTCATGAGTTTTTAGCGGAGAGTGAAGGCTTGATCCCCATGCAGAGGGGGACTGACTTTATGCTAAATATCTCGTGCGACAGGTCCGCGGCAGAAAGGAATGCCCACCCCTTGACTCAACACCTCTCTCTCTCTCTCTCTCTCTCTCTCTCTCTCTCTCTCTCTCTCTCTCTCTCTCTCTCTCACTCGCTCGCTCGCTCTTTATCTCTTTTTCTCTCTCGCTCTCTCTCCCACAATCTTTCTCACACATGCGACCGCTAAACATACGCACAGTAAATCAGAGCTTCGGTCAATCACCCTGAGCTCACTTGCAGAGCTTCTCCAAAACCTTAAGACTTAAAATATGAACATTCATACAGGATATTAGTTATCGTGGTGCGTAATACTATACGTGTTATAAGCCGTCTATTCATTTCAGCTCAGTAAATAGAATGTTTTGTCTTCTTATCAACACTTTTAAAACGAAGGTTCTTTTTTGGAATCCTTGATTATGGAATCTTCCAAGGTTCTTTTCTAATGGAAAAAAGCTTTCTTTTCTTGTGTTCTTCACATAGGAAAATGGTTCTTTTATTAAGAACTGTTCTTCTGTGGCAACGCTGCGAAATCCAACTTTGCAGTCTTTATTTAAGATAGAATCGTATCAATATTCATTTGCAGAATCAATGCATTTAAACATATAATAATATAAATAATAACAATAAATTAACTAAAGCAGATGTGTACAGATATGACTCTTTCTTGAGGAGTCATCAGCTAAAGATTCAAGGGGTTTTCTAAAATGAATGGATCAACCAATAACTGACGCAAGTTTTGCGTTCACTCTCTTTGAGGCTCAACTTCAAGACTACCTTAGGTTACTTTGCATTTTCGTTTAGTTATTTAACAAGCAAATGTATGTAATAAAAAGTATATTAGTCCAGATTTCCTTTGTCTCTTTAGGTAAAAGACTATATTCAGATACCTCAGTGCAGACACTTTAGTCTTATTAAAAAATAATAATAATAATAATAAAAACGAAATATTTTAGATGTTCACGGTTCAGCACCTTGTAACGTAAAATGTAGATATTCCAGACTTGGAGATGTCTATGTGTGTTGTATAGCCTATTACTGTCTTCTCTTTTAATACACAATATGATTGTGTAGTCTATAGATTATGAATATGTCACGCACCACTTTAAGTCAAACAATACTGCCCTCATTGGGCAACATTGTTGCATGTGGATATGAACTTTGTGTGCATCTTGAAATATTCTGTATATTTATTTTAATCAGGTTCATGCTATTTCTTCTTCAAATACATTTCAAATTGGTTTAAAACACTGACATACTGTAGTACTGACGTGTATTGCACATTTCAGTCAGAATCTTCCGACTGCAGCCCCGTTAGATCTTTAGTTGCAATGTAACAATAAGTAAATATTTGGAAACTACATTCCATATTATTTTTATTCTGCATTTTTGGAGCTCTTGTAGGTTGTGACAGAAGAAAAATAAGCCCGTGTGTATGAACTCTGAACGCCTCCGTCTTGAGGACACCACTCTCGTCATCACTGACTCACTGAAATTCAACCAACCCTGTCTAGATGTGACTTCACCGAAGTCCCGCCCTATTTAGAACGCTAACAGAAAAAGATATAGCTGTTTTGACAACGATACACATTCTAAGTGGTTTTACAGTATATAAGCACGTAAAACCGACCATTTAAAAGCATGCCAATGATGTGTGAATGTTCCAAAATAACGATTTACTCGCTTATAAACACACGGGAAGTAAGATCCCAGAGTCAAAAACTCATTGGCTGTGAACAGCTGTCTGTTGACAGGAAATATCATGGTAGTGTGCGCCCGCTCCATTTCCACGTCAGTAAGTTTGCCTGTGGAGGAGATTACCTACCGGTGACAGAATATCGGTCTAGTGCTATTACAGAAAAACAGCAGGGCATGACAACACTACGTGGAACTGTCTAAAATGTAAGCTTTTATTCACCGCAGTTACTGCAACATTATTACTTGTCTGAACGCTTTTGACAGCCTGCTAAACTAGTTAGCCAAATGAGTGGAAATGAATTTGAACGCCATTTTGGATTCGTTGGCTTAGTCAACAGCGGTGTTTTCACGTTTTTCTGTTTTGACAGACACCTACTTTTAGATGGAGATACACGCTTTTATAAAACAGAACGAGAGGGGCACGGTGTCACATTTAATACGTTTATTTGTTTAGGTTAATAGCTGTAGGCAGTGTGACAAACCGCTTGCTAGCTTGTTGACAGGTTGGTTAGCTGCATCATCAGCTTTGTTGTTTGTTCACAAGTCTTTTGGTTTCTTCATTCATAGTCGAATCTCGAAGTAGAAGATATGTGGAAGGCACTTATATCATATATATGTTCAAACTGTGGTTTGCTGGTCGCTAAACATGTTGTATTTTGTTGTTGACAAGCATTGCTAGCAGGCTGCTAAGCTTGTTGGCCTACTGATCAGTGCAGCTATAATCAATTCAACACTCGTCTGAAACCTTTGTACATCATACTGTGCAGTGTGAGAGACTGTGGAAAGATTGTTTGTCATCAAAGGATGTTGGTTTTGTTAATGCTGTTGAAGTTTAGTGATTTATAGCAGGGTGCCTGAGGCTATCATACAGATGTATTCTGTAGCATCATGATGCTGGTTCTTAGTACGTGGCCATCATCACTGAATGATCCAGGCCTTCTCATCGGAATATCTGCTTGTAATAGAGGAAACAGTTTGTGCTTTGTGCTTCATTAGATGGGGTGGGATTTATGCACAGATTTTCAGTGTGATTTTCAACTCAGACTTCTCTTTAATATGTGTAGGTCTGGAGGAGGATGCTGTAAGTAGGCAGTGACATAATGCACTGTTCAGGGTTGGGGTCTATTCAGGAATGAACTCAACAATTCCAATTCAAAGAAGGAAATGGAATTGGAATTGGAATTCAACAACAATTACAGGAAACAGAGTTGGAATTGAATTGGAATTACAGGAAGTGGAATTTAATTCAGGGAAATTCCACTGAATTCCATTTATTGCTGTTTCTGAGCATTTATTTGTGATTGCATTTAGAGACATAGATTTGAACTTTATTTATGATGCTTTACAAATACCAAGTAATGTATGAAATAGAGTTGATCAAATGCAAGTAAATAAAAATGAGAACTGTACATTATGAATTAATAATTGAATGACAGTGGTGATAAGTTTCTGGATGTACTATACATTCAATATATGATTACCACATAATATATGTCTCAACTCACAAAAAAATGAGTCATGTTCATTCATGTATTTCATTCACTTTTTATTGCATCGAATTATCATAATTTCCTGAAAATTGTCATCACTAAGATTGCATCTCTCAGGCCTAAATATCTCAAGTGGAATTTATTTGATTTCAATTCTGTTTCCTGACATTCCAATTCAATTCCATTTCCTGTCAGCTGCGTGCAATTCCAATTCCAATTCCATTCCAGGAAGTGAATTTGAATTTACCATTCATTCTCAATTCAATTCATGAATGGCCCCAACCCTGGCACTGTTACACTTAACTCTGTAAAGCCTGACATCTAAAATAATAGTAAGAATATATCATAAATAAATATTAAATGAGGCAACAGAAAAATCTTAAAAATAAGATTCTGATCATTTGTAATGTTACTTTGTAAGAGCTTATAACTGTATAGCAGATTACTTGCTTAAAATGCAAACAAATATCAGTTGTCACTCTCTGACTGCTATTAATTTGTCTTAGTAAATTAGTAGTTCTGTTAGCATGGTACTTCTAATGCTGTTTGTGCAGGGTCAGAAAGATCTCAGATTTCATCAGAAATATCTTAATTTGTCTGCCGAAGATGAGAAATGTTTGAACTATCTCTTTAACACTGTGCTTGCGTTATATCTAGTCATCAGTGTGGAAGTCATCATATCATGGTTAGATGAGTTTTACTTTCACTTTTCCAGAACATGAGCCATGTCTGCATAAGTAAATTGTTTGTGTTGTTTGATTTCTAGCATTATCGTTTTTGAGAGACATATCCTTGCATAAACACGTCTTTCAAAAACATTGTGATTTCTGTTATGTTTGTCTTGTCCCCACAAGGCGCAATCTTGAATAATGAAGTCTGAACTGCTGCTACCTGTCTGTTGCATTGTCTGATGCTTTGCACAGAGATTACCTCCCCTGTAGTCTAGCTGAGCTGTCTGACTAGGATGATCTTGTGTAATGTGCATATGTCTCTTTTGCCATCTGGAAAATTATATGCATTTGATTTTGAGTTGGTACTTGTGTGTAATTGCATTTTTCTAATTAAATCCTAGATTCACTATGGTGGACAAGAATATATACATCGTTCAAGGGGAGATTTCTGTAGTCGTCGCTGCTATCAAGAGGAACTCTAGATGGAGTACCCGTACTCCTTTGGTAAGTTGTCCAATTTAGGTTTATAATATAGTAAGAATATAGTAGTTGTCTGAAATGTAGGGCATGATTTCCTATGTTAGATATTTGAAATGGTATTCAGCCTAACCGTGCTGGCCACATTTTATGACAGTATGTTTCTCAAAATTCTTTAATATTTAAATTTAGGGATGCACTGATATTAATAAGATTCTGACTGAAATTGATAAGCTGATAATTCTTTTTTTGGCTGATATTGAAATTCTATACCATTTTGTCCAAAGAAAGTAAAAATAAAATCAGTTGTTTAAATGTACAAATGAATTTAGGCATAACAGGATTATAATGTGCAACATGAAAATGGATATAGATATGTGTCACAATTTTTGTTAAAAAAGATTTACTTTAAGTGAGTGTTGTTAGATAATGGCAAAGGTATCAAAGCCCGTTTCCACCACTGAATTAAAAATAAAAAAGGTAATTGCGACTTTATTTTCTCGCAGTTGCAAGTTTACATCTCGCAATTGTAGTATTAAATGACTTTTTTTTTCTCAGAATTGTGAGGTATGAACTCGCAAAACTGACATTTTTTCTTAAAATTAAGATATATAAACTCGGAAATCAAAATACGAGTTTATATCTTATAATCAGTCAACCCCCCCCCCCCTGCAAAATTGGTCTTTGTAACTCGCAATTGACTTTATCTTACAATTCTGAGAAAAAATAAGTCAAAATTGCAAGATACAAACTTGCATTTGATAGAAAAAGTAAGAATTGCGAGTTTTTATCTTGTAATTCTGACTTTGTCTTGCAATTGAGTTTATGTCACGCAAAAAAGTCACAGTTGTGAGTTCATATCATGCAATTCTGAGAAACAAAGTCAGAATTCTGAGTATATATCTCACAATTCTGATGTCATAATTCCCAATTGCAAGTTTATATCTCAAAATTGAGAAAAAAATCTGAATTGCTAGATATAAACTCGCAGTCGCAAGGAAAAAAAAAGTCAGAATTGCATAATTTCGTAATTCTGACTTTGTTTTGCAATTTTATATCATGCAGTTTTTATCATGCAGTTCAGAGAAAAAAAAAGGATTGTGGCTTTATAACTCAAAATTGTGACTTTATATCATGCAGTTCTGAAAAAAAAATAATTCAGTGTTTATATCTCACAATTCTGTCTTAATTTTTCACAATTGCAAGTTTGTATCTCGCAATTTTGACTATAACTCACAATTGCAAGTTTATATCACAAAATTCTAAGAAAAAAAGTCAGAATTGCGAGATATAAATGCACAGTTGCATGAAAAATGTCAGAATAGGGAGATATAAACTCAGTTGCAAGGAAAAAAGTCAAGTTGCGAGTTTTAATTTTAGAATTCTGAATTTGTCTTGCAATTGTGAGTTTATATAATGCAATTCTGAGAAAAAAAGTCGGAATTGTAACTATAACTCGCAATTGCGAGTTTATATCAGGCAGTTCTGAGAAAAAAGTCAGAAATCTAAGTTTATATAATATTTATTTATATTTATATATTTATTTTAATTCAGTGGTGGAAACGAGCTTCCATGTAAAGGTATTCTAAATGTGATAATAGAAGAAATTAGAATGCACAATTAAATTTCCATTATCACCCAATATAGAATATCATATCACTGATCAATGCAAAATCTGTAATATTGGCCAATACTTGATATGGTATTGATACAAAGCATCCCATATTTAAATAACATGAAATATCAAAATTATGTTGTTAGTGCAATCATAACATGCCAAATTGTTGCTGACTAGAATGATAAAATGATTTTCTCATTCTTTTTCTTTTACAGGATGAAGAACAGGACCCACTACTCAACAGCTTCAGCCACTTGAAAGAGACTCTCAATAACATAGAAGGTTAGCCATGATCAAATTCAGAATTGCAGTAGATAGGTTTTAATCATTTTGTGGTCCATTTAGCTGGCTGCTTGATTTCGTAATAGCAACTGTTGAAATGTCAACCATTTCCCCATCAGTCTGAATAATGCAGATTTGGTTGATAAAAGTCTAAAGCACAAACAAAAAGCTAAGTTGCATTCTGCCAAAGCACCATTTCATTTTTTTCTCTATTTGAGACTAGACTGAAGCACGTCAGGCGGGATCAAACTAAACAGACTCATTTAGCATTCGCAAAAGTGCTTCTTTCCTGCTACAGAACGAAAGCATATTTAACCAGGTGTATGCTAAATTTCCTCTGAGGAAAGGGATGGCCTTTTCAAATCAGTCAATATTATCTTTCTCAATGTCTTTACTATTGGGCTCTTACGGCACCTCATAATTTTTGGGGTCCCATTGAAACTATGTCAGTGTTTGTTCATCTAGTTATACAAATGCCTCTTAATGAATAGGACAGCTAGGGTAAATGTTATGCCGTGCTTTTATGCAATTGTTCCTCTGTTTGAAAAGAAATTAAAATTCTGCCTTGCTGTGATGCTTTTTAACATAAAGGAGCATTGTAATCATTTATAACACCCAAAACTGATCTTGAATGAAAATCAGTGCTATTTAATTTTTATGTCTGTTCATAACTGTTAATATAATTATTTTATTATGTCATGGGAGCTGATTGAATGGCATTGTGAGTCCTCAAAATAGAACTTTTTTCACAATTCCAATAATCTTCTACTGTAAATTGCTCACTTGTATCCACAACACTGACACCTATGGTTTGTTTATAGAATTACAGTAGAATCTTAAAGGCTTAGGAGTTCAAGTATCTTTAGTGTAACATTAATGAGTGTGATGACTGATTAAAACAAGCCCTTTAGACTGTCTTTTGGGTAACAGGGGCATAAACAATCTCGACTAACATGACTTCCCTTTGGTAGCTGAAAGTCCTGCTAAGCATGCCAGCCTGATTCATCATAGTGAATTTCAGTGTGTATTAATGGAGGGGTGTGAGTTGATGAGATGTGCAGCAGCTCTCTACTCAGTCTGCATGTCGTCATGCCTCTGTAATGGAAGCCCTGGACAGGGAGTCCTCTCTCCGGAGAATAGTGCCGCTCGGAGATGGACAGGAGCGGCTGTGTCTGGGTACAAGGAGAAATCTGCCAAACTCCCCCTCTGACCCATAGCAAAAGCCTTGTTAGTTCTCTTGCACTGTTGAAAAAGTTTTGGCTTTCATTCACCTACTTCATAGTGTTGCATAGATGAAGCTTGTTTTCCAAGCCTAGGTACACTGCCATTTAGAAGGTATCTTATGCTCACTAAAGTTGCGTTTATTTGATTAAAATAATAGAAATATTTGAAAATATTATTGCAATATAACATAACTGTTTTCCATTTGAATGCACCTTAAAATGTAATTTATTCCTGCGATGCAAAGCTGAATTTTGAGCGTCATTGTGCCAGTCTTCAAAGTCACATGATCTTTTAGAATAGGAAGTTTAACAGTATTTATTTGAAATGAATAGAAACATCATAAATGTCTTTACTGTCATTTTTGGTCAATTGGCTGAATATTTATTAAAAAAAACACTTTTAAATGGTAGTGTAGGATGCAAAATAATGTGTTAAGATACACTACCAGTCATAAGTTTGTGAACATTAAAAAAACATTACAAATCTTACTGTTTAAAGTCTCTTTGCTCACTAAGCCTGCATTTATTTGATCCAAAGTATAGCAAAAACAGTAACATTTTTACATATTTGTACTATGTAAAATAACTGTTTTCTATTTGAATATATTTTAAAATGTAATTTATTCCTGTGATTTCAAAGCTAAATTTTTAGAATCATTACTCCAGTTATTATTACTCCACTATTATTATTATTATTATTATTATTATTATTATTATCTTGGAAAAACAAATCAGCATATTAGAATGATTTCTGATGGATCATTTGACACTGAAGACTGGAGTAATGATGCTGAAAATTCAGCTTTGATTACAGGAATAAATTACATTTTAAAATGGATTAACATGGAAAGCACTTATTTTAAATGGTAAATATATTTCACAATATTGCTGCTTTTGCTGTATGTTTGATCAAATAAATGCAGGCTTGGTGAGCAGAAGAGAGTTCTTTAAAAAGATTAAAACTAACTACTGTTCAAAAACTTTTGACTGGTAGTGTATTTCTGAAAGTGCATTGTAGTGATTTGATTTACCTTACTGATTGCCTTGTTTTACTCTTTTGCTCTAAATTATGAATTCAAAAAATGTAAGCGCTTAGTAAATAGTGCACAAATAATGCTTACTGCCTTTTTAGGAATGATAAAATGAGTTGAGTTGGGGTCATATTATATTGCCAGTGTTTTGGCTCATTGCACTGCGAAATAAATTTATATGTGGGTCTCTTAAATGGTGTTGGGTGGACTTTTGTAGTCCAGCTGTCTTCTTAATGAAAGCCTAGTATTTCCATTCACATTGTGGCCATTTTATCTTAGCCAACAACAAAAGATACCGCTGAAGGAAATGTGGATTAGCCCCAAAGGTTTACTAGCCACTTTCGCTGGCTTGATAAAGGTTTCATTCTCCTTCCTCTGCACCAGTCATTTGATTGGCAGGCACATGTGCCGTATGGCGGCAGAGTGCAGCTGGAAGTATATCATCTGCAGTTTAGGTTGGGTAAATATAGCAGGGAAGCTTGTCAACCCGAGAGATAGATTGTTCTGGGAAAGGAAGTGTTGTCTCTTGTTCCACAAAAAAAAATTCTCTTTTTGAATAAGGGCATTTTTGTATTTACGCAACAAAGAGTTTCCTGAATTTGGTACGTCAGAAATGTGTTGCCACTCATGCTATCTCACTACACCTGATTCAAGCAGTGAGTGTGGTATTCGTAAAATGTGCTTAATAAGACTAAGAAGTTACCCCCCCCCACCCCCAACAGGTTTGCAAGTAGATTTTCATATTGTCAAGTTTTTTTTCCTCCTTGGTTTTCTGTTTCAACAGGAGCATAGGTTACATTTTGTTATAGATGCCACAAGTACCCTACTTTTTTTGCCTGGTGTACTGAAGTCATCGCTGAGTTTTCGATTTGTCTCTTGTCTTGGAATCTCCAGCATGAAGGTGGTGACAGCAATGATCTATTTCATCTGGTGTTATTTGCACAAGACTCATGGAGTGAAGCTACGCTTAGTTGCTGATAAGCAACCAAGACTGAGGCTGAATCTGGAGACTTTTGCATTTTCTGCCCTAATTGTGGGGAAAGTTGTGCAGAATGATTTTAGATGTTGTAAAATGTGTTAAAGGGACGGGTTGCTTAAAAAATGAAAGTATCCGTTCACTCCTGAATTAAAATTTCCTGATAATTACTCCCTCCCCATGTCATCCAAGATGTTCATGTCTTTCTGTCTTTAGTCGAAAAGAAATTAAAGTTTTTGAGGAAAACGTTCCAGGATTTTTCTCCATACAGTGGACTTCAATGAAGATCAACGGGTTGAAGGTCCAAACTGCAGTTTCAATGCAGGTTCAAAGGGCTCAACATGCACCCAGCTGAGGAAAATAGGTCTTATCTAGTAAAAATTTTCTGAAAAAATTACGTCTACGGCTTTACGCATTACATAATTACGTTGGAAAGGTCACGCGCAGTTAGTTCTTCGTTTGTATACTTCGATTTCAAAATCGGTAGGGAGTAAAACTCCATCTCACACTCTTAAAAATAAAGGTTCTTTATTGGCATTGATGGTTCCATGAAGAACCTTGAGCATCCACGGAACCTTTCAAATGCAGAAAAGGTTCTTTATAGTCAAAATGTTCTTCAGATATTTAAAATTTTCAAAATGGTTTAAGAACTGCTCACTCAAAGGTTCTTTGGGAAACTTAAATGGTTCTTCTATGGCATCAGTGCGAGTGCATTTTCTCCTCTAACTTCAAAATAGTCTGTCATCGTTGTTTTGCCTTTTTTGTTAAAGGGCGTTTGACTTTTCTATGCATGTTCACTTTGTAAATAACTATGTAATGCGTAAAGTCGTAGACGCAGAGCTAGTGCAAGATGGGCATTTCTGGTTAAAGAGTATATAATTTTTTTTCTAAAACAATGACAGATAATTTCACCCTTGTAGTGTATCGTATAGAACCCTTTGAACATGCATTGAAACTGGACTCCTTTGGCCACCATTGAAGTCCACTATATGGAGAGAAATTCTTGGATTTTTTTCTTCAAAATTTTTAATTTCTTTTCGACTGAAGACATACAGACATGAACATCTTGAATGACACAGGGTTGAGTAAATTATCAGGAAATTTTAATTCTGGAGTGAACTATTCCTTTATTGAATAACAGTTTACTCTGCCTCATGTTGTTCTAAACCTGTATGACTGACTTTATTCTGTGGAAATTAAGATTTTTAAAAAATGTCTCAGGGTTTGTCCATACAATAAAAGTCAGTGGCATCCAATGTTGAAAGAAAGTCATACAGAAAGTATTTTGCTCTTAAAGGAGTAGTTCACTTCCAGAACAAAAATGTACAGATAATTTTTCACCCCCTTGTCATCCAAGATGTTCATGTCTTTCTTTCTTCAGTCATAAATTGTTTTTTGAGGGAAAACATTTCAGGATTTTTCTCCATATAATGGACTTCTATGGTGCTCCTGAGTTTGAACTTCCGAAGTACAGTTCAAATGCAGCTCCAAAGGGCTCTAAACGATCCCAGCCAGGGAAGAATGGTCTTATCTAGTGAAATGATCAGTTATTTTCTAAAAAAAAATGTAGAATTTATATACTTTGTTTTCAAATGCTCGTCTTGTCTAGCCCTGCTTAAACTTTGTGTGTTTTTGGTTAATGACAGTTAATCATCGTCCTACATCACTGTTTTAGCTTTTTTATAAATGGCGTTTGATCATCTTTGCACAACACTGGGTCTGTACTTCTGCAGTGATGTAGGACGGTTTTGAAGTTGGAGGAAAAAATGAGATAGGAGTTTTTTGACATACTCTAAACTGTCATGAACCGGAATACAGAGTTCATGCAGAGCTAGACAAGATGAGCATTTGGGGTTAAAAAGTATTTAAATTGTACAATTTCTTTATTTATTTTTAGTAAATAACCGATTGTTTCACTAGATCCCTTCTTCCTCGGCTGGGATTGTTTAGAGTCCTTTGAAGCTGCATTTAAACTGCATTTTGGAAGTTCAAACTTGTGGGCACCATAGAAGTCTGTTATATTGAGAGAAATCCTGTTTTGTTTTTTTTTTCCTCAAAAAACAATTTCTTTATGACTGAAAATACAAAGACATGAAAATCTTGGATGACAAGGGGGTTGAGCTATTCTAATGTAAGCTGAAATCTATCACAAATAAGTCCAGATGTGTTTATATTTTCTCTAAGTTTAATAGAAAATGGCTAAACTTATGTTACCCACCAATTTATAGAATAAATGTAAACAACAATAGCCCTCTGTTGGCAGCAGAAGCCATTCAGATGTTCTTGTTAATCCTCAACCCCTCTGGAATTACAAACAAGCAACTTGGGGTGACAAACGAATGTCAGTGTTTTTCCACCATCAGCTTTTAGACTCTCCGTTTTTGAAATCCACAAACACTGGTGTTGGAGAAATGAGCTTTAGATCTTACATCTAGCTTGGTGGACAACTGCTCTGTGGATCTACTGGTTTTGTAAGGGAGATATTCTAGCTATAAAACATGGTCTGTTTAACATCAAATTGAGAAGTGGGATTCACTGTGGGGTCAAGTAATTCTCTTGGATATTTTTGATATTGGCTGTACATTGAATATCGTACCGCTGAGGCAATAAGGGGGAGAAGGAAACGTCGCATTGAATGAAGATGTCTCACCTGCTCATAGTATTCACTTTTTATACACTAGTCAGCTCGAGCCTTAGTCCTTTAAAGCTTTGAATCTTCCTCCAGCCCTCCCCCCTCCCTTCACGTCAAAGGTCAGGTTTTTTGACAAGTCTGCAGAGGAAGCCGACAGACTAAATCCTCTCATTTTTATTCATACAAATACAGGTTTAAAGATGCCACCCGGTAGATCCAATACCAGAGCTTTGTATGATTGACAACTCTCTCACTTACCCTGTACTCCTAGCCTTTCCTCTCATTTGGTTTTCAGGTAGTAAAGAAATTCCTCCTCTAATAGGTCAGACCACACCGTCCGATGATTGGATAGCGACTGAGTTTTGTAGTAAACAGCACAGTGATACTTTGATCACTGGTTCTTTTCAGGCACTTTCCGTAATCTCTTCATCTCCTGAACAAAGGCTTGTGAAGGAATCCTTTGACTGTGTCTTCTTGATTAAGAAATTTGCCTTGCCTTTGACAGGTCCTGAGTACAGTAGTTGCAAATTCTTGTCTCCATGCGTATTTGAAATTATACTTGACATTTCAACCTACAAATATGAAGTCATTTCTGCATGAGTGGTTGAGGGTTGCTAAGCTATTTGGGACAAACATATGAAGGAAAGCCCAGTTTTTGGACCCTTTAAAATTTTATTTGAATGACATATATAATATAAAAACATTTTTTTTAATCATAATACAAACTGCAAGATTTATAATAATAATGAGAACGGGCTATTAATTGCCATAAAAATAATGCAAAAAAAGTCTTAAATTCACATTTTTTTTTATTCACTACCATTCAAAAGTTTGGGATCAGAAAGATTTTTAATGTTTTCCCTTATGCTCATCGAATATTATATTATGAAATATTATTGCAATTTAAAATAATGGTTTACTATTTTGATATACTTTAAAACATAATTTATTCCTGTGATGCAAAGCTGATTTTTTTTTTTTTTTCAGAATTAGTACTCCAGTCTTCAGTTTCACATGATCCTTCAGAAATCATTCTAATATGCTGATTTATCAATATTGGAAATAGTTTTTGCTGCTCAATATTTTTTTTGGAATCTGTGATTTTCAGGATTCTTTGAATAAAAAGTAAAAAAGAACAGCGTTTATTTAAAAAATAAATTTTGTAGTAATAAAGTTACCATTCAGATGTTTTTGCTCTGTATTTTTATTTTCTTTTTGAAAGAATTATTATTTTTTTTTTCATCAAGGATGTGTTCAATTATTAAAAAGTGATGGTAAAAACTTAAATGCAGTTCTTGAACTACTTATTCATCAAAAAATCCTGAAAAAAGTATCACAGTTTCCAAAAGTTATTAAGCAGCAAAAACTCTTTCCAACATTGATAATAAATAAGCACATTGTTAATAAATCAAAATAAATCAAAATTATTTCTGGGTGATCATGTGACACTGAAGACTGGTGCAATGGATGATTAAAAATTCAGCTATATATATATATATATATATTATATATAATGACCAGTAGGGCCTTAATGTAATTTTTGTCAAACTTACATATTATGACCGATCTTAAAGAAAACAACCTAAATGAGTACCATTTTAACCAAGTTTGTGTAACTGGCCGCTGATGTCCTCTGTTTCAGTCTTAATATATATGTAAAGTGAACTATATCTCAAGGTCAAGTGTGGTCTGTCTCAGGCTCACAGCTGTGCCTGTGTGCTGGCGTCCCAACAAGGGTTTCTCCCAGGGCACGTGGGAATATCCTGCTCCTTTGAGACCCTGTGGACCCCTCTGCCATTTGATATGTGCATGTATATCATACCTAAATGATCTGCAAGAATGCACCGAAAAGAGCCATAAGTCAGATCAGACTGACACAAATGCAAATATGTTTACTTACCACGGCAAATGGAGCAAATAAATTCCCCTTCAAGGGAAGGGAGAGGAAAGAAAACATGAGGGTCTGCCACTCATGTCCTTGGTAACATCATCTGAGATCGCAAACAAATAGAAAGTAGAGTGTGAGTGTTCTCAATATCAATGTGATGAATGCTCCTACAGGGAATTCACTTAGGTTTAAAGTTACAGAATAACACGGATGGAAAGAACAGTAATTACTTACAGGACAGATAAATTAAATTAATTGTTTAATTTCTGTACAACATGTTCTGTTTTTTCCCTCAAAGTGGTTATGTAGTCAGCCCCACTGAATTTAGCGTCAGGGATGGGTCACGGTGGTACTTGACATTTGCCTCGTGCTGACATCGTACCATATTGTGATGCATACGTAATATCCAAATTATTATCATTAACCTCTAATGCTAAGCTAAAGGTTTAAAGGCAGGGTTACTGTCCCGATGTGAATGTCAAAGAGATGAGATGACCTAACCTGGTGAATAGTGAGAGGTCCACTGGAAGGAATTTACAACTGCTGTCCCCTGAGGAGAAAGACCTCCTTCCATTACACCCAATCACCCATCCTAGGTTTCCATCACAAAACGACTCCCATCTATCTCTGGCTCCTCTTCACCATGTTGATCTCCTGTTCTAATGAGAGATAAGAAGAGAACACTTGCTAATGTTTTAACCTTGTAACTAATACCACACATGGCTGATTCTGTTGACAAGCCTAAACAAGTGATTTTGTTTTCTAAAAATGTTTAAATTAAAATTATTTTAAATGTTTGTCCTACACCCTGTTTATTATGCAGGAACATCTAGCTATTCATTTTTAGGTTAATTTGCTCAAAACATTATGACTCTGTTTGCATCATCATTTTGTCATTGGCTCAAGAAATCACACAAGTTTGGGGTGGGACTACCTGTCTGACCAGTGGGCATCATTCATAAAACTTTGGTAAATATGAGTTATTTCTGGCTAATGTGCCTGTGAAATAGACTTTCCTGAAAACTCCCTTCTTGGTTCACAAACACTATAAAACTCAGATTTGATAGTTAAATGTGTGCATTTTAATGAATTTCAATCATTCGTAAAAGACGTGCATGCTCGTTCGTGATTTGCATAATCCCCGTCCATGAGTTACATACGTGAATTACTTGTACACAAATCTTCTGGGCTTCTTTTTCAGGTTTGGCTACAATATTGTATTAATGAAAAATCGAATATTTGGTCATATCGTCGCTTTAGAATTATAAGGTTCTATCTGACATTTTTGTCAGAATTGAGTTATTCACATATTCTTATTCGGTGACAACTTATTTACATTATGTGATGTTTCTTTTGTAAGCTGTGTACATTTTGGGCCTTTGTTTAGAAAACAAAAATGGTTCTATCTACAGAAGTCTATGGATTGCAAAAACTCTGAAGCTCAGTATCTCAAAATTGCTCAGAATGCAGATAAAACCTTATAATTCTAAGGCGATAATATGCCTAACACAAAAATACTTGATTAAATTAAAGACTGCAGATACTTCTGGTGCTCAGAATAATAGTAGTCAATGTAAATGATGTCTCTTAGTGAAATATGTAGTAGAAAACCCATGAAAGTTTAACGTTATTAAAAAAAAATCCACATCGTTTTATACATATTTTGGAGTGTGAGGGTGCGGCATTTTTTGGATGATGTGAAATGGTTGCACTCGGTGAGCTACTGACGCTACCTGTTGCTATCGCAATACAGCTTGGAAAATAAAATACTGATACGATGAGCACATTGTGTGGCTTTTCGTTGTTATTTTCAGTCGAAGGGCAACAAGAGAAGCGATGCAAGTCTTCACTGCTTTCCTAGTGATAAGAAGAGGAGGGAAGAATGAGAAGATGCTTGTGGATGAATACAGCTTCTTAAAGACCGGTGTCTTTGTTCTCTCCACTTTAGCCCTGATGCTTTTGAGGCTTTTAGTAGACCCCAGCTACAGAAAGAGCTTACAAACGGCAGAGACAAGAAACGCTAGATGCCATCCTGGCAGTATGTAAACATGCCACGCTTGTCATGGCGGCGCAGCCACTGAAGGAGTTTTTCAGCGTGGATTTTACTCAAAATCTAGAGCCGTTTAGCCTCCTTATGGGAAAAAAATCTGTGATCGAGTGTATTGATCTTATTTACATCTTAAATTCCATCCTACATTGAATTCCACCCTAAATTAAAATGCCATCGTTTTCAAAACTTTTTATCAGTCATTGAGAATTCTAAAAGAAAACGTTGACGTTGAATTCTAAAAGAAAACGTTAGTGGTTGAGAGCACATCTTCTTGACGGATAAACCACAAGCTCTTATGTCAGTGTTGTTGTTAATGTTCTGGTTATTTTGTTTTTCGGTGTACAACTTGTTAATTTTGTGCAAAACATATGGTTAAAGTAAACATCATTCAGCTGAACTGTGCACATTTCAGACACTTCATGTCTTGTTCCATTCATGCAATAAATACATGTCCACTGTTTAGCTGTGGGCTATGACCAATTTCAAAACTACAATTTAAACTCATTTAGAGCTGTAGAAATGCATAGTAATTTTTACAAATGAAGCTTTATATTATGAGAAGGCTACTTTCTACAAGCATTATATCCTGCAGTCATGGCGAAATTAGGGTTCCTCTAATTTAAAAAAAAAAAAAAAAAAAAAAGAATCGAAAAAGAATCTAAAACAACAGTAAGGAATCAATTCCAGAATGGGAATTCGGAAACAGACTCGATTCTAAATATTTTGGAATTGAACAGCTCTAATGGTACGGCGTTTGGTTTAAGCCTACAAATATATCCATCGCCACGTGTAAGGTCTTTCAGTAGCCGTGGGCATCATATCAGTATTTTATTTTTCGAGTTGTGTTGCAGTAAAAATAGCAACAGATAGCAGCAGTGGCTAACTGAATGCAACCATTTTACACCATCGAAACAAAGGCGCCCTCCATAGTCCAAAATATGCAGGGCTCACTAAGGATTTTTTTCTACTGGCCCGGTCGGGCCACTGGTTCAAAGTTTTACATGCCCGGTCAAAATTTTCACTGGCCCTCCCACAATTAAAATTGTACAATTCTCGATCCCAATGTCGATACCACACCTAAACCTACTAGCCTAACTAAAGTTCAAATATAATTTGTTTGTTCAAAAATAATTTTGTTATTAATATATTTATGCTTTAGGAGAAAAAAGCTGACAGACTGAAAAGTGCAAACTGTAAACAAAGCAGCGCCTTGCTTATGAACACTACTTTAAATGCATCATACATGGACAAATGAAAAGAAAACGCCAGGTAAACTTTAATTAAAACAGTCAGTTCCCCCCAGAGATATTTAGAATAATATTTCCAATATTTCGCGCATTGTGAACTGTGATCTTGCTCTGCCTGCGACATTATTATTTTTTTATCTTTTATCTTTTTATCTTTGACATACATTTCTAGGCTATTTGTCCGTCACAGACATGTCTCTCTGTGATCGCTTAATTTTTAATTAACAAGGGTTAAAAATGCGTAGAAATGCGTCAAAGCGTACAAATGATAAACTTTCGTGACGACACGGCAGTGACCAGTTCGGGCCAATGACAAATTCGTCAACTGTCCCGAGCGTCTTTCACACTGGCCCCGGGCCATCGGGCACTCCAGCCCTGATATGTATAAAACGATGTGGATTTTTAAAATAACCTTAGTCTTTAATGGTTTTCTACCACATATTTCAGTGAGAGACATCGTTTGTTATATATTTCGCGATTTTCGTTATGCATTTTGCATTGCATTGCCCGGCATGAATTCGCCTCTTGGCATCAAATGCAAATAATTAAATTTGCATTTGGTGTGAACACCATTACACACCATTCATGTATGGTTGGGAGTGGTGTAAATTGTTTTTCATACCAACTTACATTTTGAAAATGTAAATATACACTCATGAATCTAAAAATTTACACCATAACTGCTTTGCATATGATTTGCAAAAAAATTAAATCTACCAGTGTTGCATGAAAGTGGCCCAGTGTGACATGGGAGTAATGTAATGTTCATGTAACCCGTTTGAAAACACATTAATTTTAGTTTGGTGATTTAAAAACACTTAATTCAATTCTGAGCCTCAAAATGAAAACTACAGCAATATTCTTTGGCTGTAACTTTATTTTTTTTCATTTTGTTTTATTATATGATCCTTGTTGTAAATGTAGATTGCTTGGCAAATGCTGCAGCACTTGGGCTTGAGTAATGAAACGCTTTACTTGAAGTCATGCAGATGCTTTTCCGAAGGTGTGTTGAAGTGTTACTTTAGCTCTGTAAATCCACAGTACATGCTTCATATGTAAGTCATCCGTCCCTGTGGTAACTTTAACACCCACGGCATTGTACTGGTGTCACTCAGGGTGGCAGCGAGCTCATCATGGCCTCTGTCCCGCTGTAATAAAACGCTCCATAAGTCGTGATGATGGATGCTTGTCTCCTCTTTGCCAAGCTGCAACCCAGCGCTGGTTAGTAGCTGTAAATCTGGCCAGTTAACAGTGCTCTAACCGGGGACTGACAGTCGGGGCTTAGGCCCAGTGTTAGGTGGGGATGCAACTGTTGTTCTGTTTCAGAGCCTCTCAACAATGTGCTGAGTGCATGGAGGGGCCCAGCGCGCAACTATTAATCATACTCTGTGCTATGAAAGGCTCACGGGGCGGGGGTACGTGTGTATGGAGGAGGTGGAGGTGGCATTGGTGGGGTGGTTATGTTGACAGGAACAGAGGACAAGATGGAGCACAACAAACCAGCCGATTCCATGCAGCTTGTCCACACCCCTCAACCTGAATGTCTAAGCTCACCGACCCAGTGCTTTAAAAAGGAAACGTTAAAAGGTGTGTGTGAGCTGCAAGGTTAAAACAATTATAGGGGCCAGAGAAGCGAAATTACATACTGCTCTGTTTAAGAAAGCTTTCTTATAGCATGTTAAAGGTTAAAATCAAGTTTTGGGAGGTTTTGTTGTCATATAAAATAGGGATGCATAGTATGTTGGCACATTAACAGCTATCAGCCATTGATTGATTTGTTTTTTGCAATTTACCAGTTGAAATGGATAATTATGCATATTAATTTCCCCCATTTTTACATTTTGATTACTTTTGTTATTATCTAATGCTCGCTTAATTTTTAAAAACACTAATGATTGTAAAACACTACAACTTTAAGCAAAAATTTGTACCAATTGAATATCCATTTTTCACATTGTGCTTTCATACTTGGTTATTGCATAAAAATATGAAATAATTATCAGCTTATTTCAGCTTGAATTTTAATATCAGCCTATTCATATTTTAAATGATGTAAAAATAATATCTTCCATATACACTATCATTCAAAACTTTCGGGTGCATTAAAAATGTTTTAATTCATATTTTTTTTTCTCAAGAATGTATTAAATTGATCAATTCACAGACTTTCAGATTACAGTTACTAAGGCCCTGTGATTTCCACAATGCGGAAAACGTGGACGGAATCGCGGAATCCAGTCATGTGAATATTAAATTGTAAGTAGAAATACTATTTAAATATGAATCCTGCATGTTCTGCGTGTTTCTGTATGAATGAATGTGCAGACGTGCGGTTTCATTTACTTCACACATACTGAAGCACATGTGACACTCGCTGTGTTTTCAGCCTCTACCGCCTTTATATGAGTATGTGAACACATATAAATATTCTCTAGAATTGCTTTAATTGTCAGTTTATGAGCATTTTACTGTTTCTTTTGAGAAATCATATGTACAAACAGAAACGTAAAGGTCTTCACAGCAACCCATCAAAATAAAAGTTTAGTTTAACTTGAAGAAAGTGTCAGACATACATTACTTAATGTAAAAATAGTACTACTACTACTAGTGAAATTAAAATATTATTCTTTAAGGAACATTACCAGAAAAGTTATTTACCAGAAAAATGTAAATACAAAACACAATGTTTCTGAAAAGGAAAAAAAAAAAAAAAAATTTTAAATTAAATTAAAAATAAACATCATAATGTATTTTTTAAATAAAATCAATTAATTTGACATGTTTTAAGAAAAAGTAAAACATATTTCATAGGGTCTTTAAAATTTAATTTTTTTGTTTACATTTTAGTAAATTAGTGTTTAACTGTTAAAATTTCATAATTTCAATTAATTCATAATTTCACATTTTTAAATGAACCATTAAAAAAAGTCTAGAAAAAAATCTGGAAAAATGAATTTGGACAAAAATCAAACAGAATTTGGGAAAAACTAAAACGGATTTCACAGGGCCCCAAGTTACAAAAGATTTCACATGCTGTTCTTTTAATCCTAAAAAAAAAAAAAAAAAAAAAATCACTGTTTCCATTTATAACATTATGGTTTTTGAAGGTTAATATAATATGCTGATAATAATGACTGCTGAAAATTTAGCTTTTCCCATCAAAATAGAAGAAGTTATTATTATTATTTTTTTTTTGGTGAATAAGTTTTTATTCAGCCCAACGGAATTCCAGGATTAATGTTCGTATATACACAAAAAATCCATCAAGTATAAAAATACTTATATTTACCCCTTTCCAAAATTAAATATTTTAAATAAAAGATAATGAAATATTTAAATTTGATTATAATATTTCATAATATTATAGCTTTTTATAAATGTTTAAAACTACCCAAACTTTTGAATGTTACGGTATTTAAAGCAAACATACAAGAATAGCAATTATGCAATGACAGAATCAAATTATTACACTGAGCTTTATGCAACTTGTCACCCTAGAGGATTGTAGTGATTTCAGTTTCTTTTTTTCTTTTATGAAATGTGCTATTTTAACAACAAAACCATTTCAGATTGCCCATTTGTCTAATTTCCTGCTTCGATGATAGTTTCTGCCGTCACCTAAACGTACTGTAGTTGTTCTACATGGCACCAGAGAAAAATTGATTTGTACTCAAGACTCTCAAAATAGTCCAGCTCCTTCTGTAGAGAGTGGCGAAGACATGCAAATTGACTCAAGTTACACTGGCAGCTTTTGTTGTGAGGTCTGCCGTAATCCCTCATCAGCGCAGCAGATGATGATTAGCAAACAAGACTGCTTAATTACTTTCTGCCTTCCGAATTAATATTACTCTCATGTAAACAGACGTTCTGCTGATTTGAAAGCGCTGTTTGCATGCAGCATGAAATGTCCTTCAAACTGGCTTTGGGGCATGAGATGCTCATGAAAGATAAAAGACAACATATTTTGCTTAAAGAAATTTGTTCTTCTTCTCAAGACCATTAATATATATATTTTTGACGTTACTGCAATGCACACATTTTATTTTTGTAATTTGTGTTATTTTCTCATTAGACTTATTACTTTAATGCAGAGGTTTTGTACTGGTTGCATTTCAGTCAATTGTACCTTACTAATGTGAGATGTCAGCCGTAATTGGCGGAAGGATTGGTGTTTTGGAGTGGCTGTGCTGGATTGTTCTTTAATGTTCTGTTAAGCATATTCTTATGAGGTGGTAATTGGTCCAGGGTTGGGAGACTTGTGCTAGACGCCTGCTCGCTTTGTTACCGCAAAAGGAGAGGGCACTGGCCCTAATAACTCCACACTGTGAGCTGAGGACATTCATAAACTGACGGGTATTAAGGTGGGTTTTGGGCCGTTTCAACACCTCTGCCTCCGTCCCGCAGTTCTTTTGTGTGGTGACATGTTGACGGGACAGTTGGCATTTCCAAGACTGACAAAATAACCAGGTATCTGCTGTTTCTGCAAGTGCCATGTGCTAGTTTTCAATGTGCAAATCGTACTGGTGCTATGTTTAACCAACAGGAGGCCGGAATAAATTTAGCAAAGGCTGAGTGGCTCAATTGTCTTTTTTTTACAGGTTGTTTTTATCAGCTGTATCGTTGGTGTCTCCTGCCAGCATGGTTTCATGTCTGATCAATCATTTTGAAGAAAGCCCCTTTGTATTCCTGTCATACTAGGGAATGAGCACCAGACATGCTCTTGTATCCTCTTCAATCCCAGTAAACCAATAAGGTGCCAAGTTAAGACTAAGAGAATTAAACCATTTGTTTGTAGTTGTTGTTTTGTTTGTTTGTTTTTGTTGTTGTCTGTCAAGTTTAAAGTTAAGTGGCTGCTCCAGACAAATGACAATGTTGTCATTAAACTTAAATTAATCTATAAATGATTGAAAATCAGGTTAATTGTACATGCTGCCGTTTGAGCTGTGGTGCTCTAGTAGGCGAAATGAGTTTGAGTCTGACTTGTGACATGTATTTTTCATGACAATTTAAGCATGGCTCCCTCCCATTGTTTCTATAATGAAAAAAAAAATGATGTATGTAAATTTATATTGCATATCATAATATATGATGCATTATATAATATATGCAACATATAGAGTTTGGTTGATGACATTGAAGTAATCAGGTGTGACAGATTAAGGTTTTTATTTCAAGTAAATATTATTTTAAACTTTAAATTCAACAAGGAATCCTAAAAAATGTGTCAAAGTTTCCACATAAATATTAACCAGCACAACTGCTGTCAATATTAATAATATTAAGTTATTGTTGAGCATCAAATCAGCTTATTAGAATGATTTCTTGATGATCATGTGACACTGAAGACTGGGGTAATGATGCTGAAAATGTGGCTTTACTATCACAGGAATAAATTTTAAAAATGCACTCAAATTGAAAATGGTTATAAATTGTAATATTTCGCAAAAAAAGTCAAAGTAATCCAACCCTGGGTGAGCATAAGAGACTTCTTATATTTACCTAACTTTTAAACAGTAGTGTAATTAATGAATTAATTTTTTTTAAAATAATGTTTTATAAATATTTCACCCTGTTACCAAAGAAACTAAATAATTACCTAATTGCTTTATCACATTTATTGCTGACATCTGACATTTTGCAATGACATTTTTAGTAAATTGGGAAAAAAGCTCAATGATCAGTCAAAAGTTTTTGAACAGTAAGATATTTTTTTGTCTCTTCTGCTCACCAAACCTGCATTTATTTGATCCAAATAAATAACTGATCCAAATGTGTGCGTATATATTATACATTATATATTATATAATGTGTTTATAATTATATTTATACATATACTGACTCCAAGCCTTTGAATGATGTAGTTTATAATATTACAAAAGCTTTTTATTTCAGATAAATGCTGCTCTTTGGATCTTTCTATCGATCAAAGAAACTTAACTGTTTTAAATATAATAATAATAATAATAATAATAATAATAAAAAAATGTTTATTTATCAGCAAATCAGCATATTAAAATGATTTCTGAAGGATCATGTGACACTGAAGACTGGAGCAATGATGCTAAAACTTTAGCTTTAATCACAGGAATAAATTACATTTTAAAATGCATTCAAATATTCAAAAACGGTTAGTTTAAATAGTAAAAATATTTCAGAATTGTACTGTTTTTGCTGACTTCTTTAAAAAAATAAAAAAATAAAAAAATAAATAAAATCTTACTGTTCAAAAACCTTTGACTGGTAGTATATACATAATCTGCTCACGTCCTGAGCACTTTATTGTCTATCTGTTTTCAGTGAGCTTCCACATGTGAATGCCTCAGGCTAGAAAAAGATGCAAGCTACATGCAGGAGGCGTAACTGTAGTTATCGGTCGTGCTGAATCTCCCTAAGTCTGGCTCACATGTAGACCTGGCTAAATTAATACAAAGCCTCTCTGATTCTATAGGTATATCAGGTATTGTGCTTTCTGTTTCTCACATCTGGTCAGCATAAAGCCAACCAAAATGGGCATAATGCCAAAAGAGGAAAGGTGTGCGCTTAACAGCATCCGATTTCATTGAGGAGAGTAACGTTAGAGCAAGAGTAGAGGTTACTCCGATTTTATTGACAATGGAGAGTCTTATGATGTTGAGAGGCTTCTCTTTTTGCAAGGCTGTCAGGCTGGAGAAATCAAAGCGCACAGCAGACCAGCAGTAGACTAAGCCCTGGTAGAGGGGGAATGGTCTGGGATGGGGGGTTTGCAGAAATAAGGGCCAATATTAGTATTTCAGAGGCAGCGCCTTGCTTGTGTGGCGTTCAGATCTTAAGCCTAGGGCGTCCCTGTGCGAATCCCAGACTGCCTTTATGGACTGAGCTAATAAACCTCTCCACACACACGCGCACACACACCCTGAACACAGCTGCTTGTTATTTCATGCCCCATAAGGACCCTGTGACCACGAACATTCTAATACACATTTCTAATTAAATAGGCATCGGGGTGTGGGTGTGTGTGTGTGTGCATTCAAGTCCAACTGTCTTGTTTCGCTCCTTGCTCTACACACACACACTCACAGACACACAGATTGACAGGCTTATTGGCGAATAAAATTCAAACCACCCTCGCTTTTACAATGCTAGGACAAACACTCCTTCATTGTCACCCATATAGCATGCACACAAAAGCCGTGGTTTTATGAGCAGATGAGATTTCATAGCAAATGTTGACTGTTTTGAGTCACGGTTTTGCACTTTATCTAGGACTTGCATCCATACGTCCTGTAGTATGTTGCATAGTTTATTTTATTTAATACACTGTTGAGTGAATTCCTGTTTAATTCTTTCTCCTGTATTCAACAACATTATTTTTAAAGAATTTGTCATTGTATCATGAAGCCAAAGCTGTATTTAGATAAAGATTAAAGTGCAGGCAGAGGATACAGAGAAGTTGTGTGTTATTGTAATCATGTGTGACTGATCAAACACTCTTTGCCCACGTGCATACTACAGCTAAATGTGGCTTTCACTCTTCTTTTGAGTCTGTAATTCCATTTTGTAAAAGTACTGTATAGTTTGTATGACAACCACTTTTTTTTTACTCAAGTTCAGTCATGAAAAAAAAAATCACATTAAGATTTTTCATTACAGTGTACTAAGTACAGAACTAGGGTTGCCAAGTTTGTGGTTTTCCTGCCATGGGTTGCCTAATTTTTTTTTATTTTTTTGATGCAAAACCCCTCGCCCCCCCAGAATGCGATTTTGATAACCCAGTTGCCCTGGAACGCAATTGTTTTGGTTGTGATTGGGCTGGTTTGTTATGCAGACCTGGCAACCCTGTACAGAACTGTACAGAACAAACAGTGACTCCAGCTACAGTTTTTCTGAGATGCATGTTTCTGTTGCTTTTACCAGCCAATGGAAACCTGTATAGTGTGGTCTAGAGCACTGGTTTTCATCCAGGGGACTGGAGTTCACTTGGAGTCCTCAGCAAATTTTCAAGAGGGGCCTCAATATGACTTAAACGGATAGTTCATCAAAAAATGAAAGTATGTCTGTATGTCGTTCCAAACCCGTAAGACCTTTGTTCATCTTCTGAACACAAATTAGGATATTTTTATTTTAATCTGAAAGCTTTCTGATCCTGCATATAGACAGCAATGCAACTGACACGTTCAAGGCCCAGAAAGGTAGTAAAGACATCGTTAAAATAGTCCATATGACATCAGTGGTTCAACCGTAATTTTATGAAGCTAGAAGAATACTTCTTGTGTGCAAAGAAAACAAAAACAACAACTTGATTCAACAAATCCTTCCGTGTCAGTCTTTAGCATGTGTTCACAAAACTACCACTATTATAACAATGTCCTTACTATCTTTCTTGGCCTTGAACGTGTCAAGCTTCATTCTGAAGATGAAGGTCTTACGGGTTTGGAACGACATAAGGGTGAGTAATTAATGACACAATTTTCATTTTTGGGTGAGCTATCCCTTTAAAATGATTTCTAATAAGATTAATGAAGTGTTAAAATATTCGAAACGTAAAAAACAAGGTATTTCTTATTTGAAATCACTCCTTCAGCAACTTTTTTTTCTTCTTTAAAGTAGGGTTTGGCGATCTGGCAAAAATGTTGATTATTATTATTATTATTATTTATTTTTATTTTTTTAATGGTTTTTCACTAGTCAACTTGAAAATGTAACTACACTGTAAAAAATAAAAAACACAATTTGTTGAGTCAGCTTAAAATAATTTGTTACCCTGCTGCCTTGAAATTCTAAATAAGTTTAGTCAACTTGAAATGTTAAGTTGTACTAAGTAACAACTTAGATATTCATGTTTGCTAAACTTAACAGATGGGTAATAACCCGGCTGCCTTAAAATTTTAAGTTGATTCAACTCAAATATCTAAGTTGTCACTTAGTATAATTTAACATTTAAAATTGAGTAAACTTAAAATTTTAAGGCAGCCAGGTTACAAATTATTTTAAGTTGACTCAACAAATAGTTTTTTACAGTGTATAGCATGATTCAAGTAACTTTATTAACCCTTTAGTTAAACAAGATTCTATCCCAAGTACACCACACATGAAGGTGTCAACATGATGTAAATGTTAAACAAATCACTTGTTAAATATCGGAAAAGATGCATTAACTACAGCTACATCTTGTACAAACATATGTTTTATACATATTATAAGTTCAGAAATATTATAAGGAGAATACTTTAAAAAAATCAATTCAATTCAAAATGACTGAAGGTACACCCTTAAATCATTATTAACTAGAAGTCTTCTCTAAAAACAATGAACAGCATCTTTCAGCCCGTCACCATGATGCAAACATGAAATATCAGACATATTTTTAGTTCTTCAAAGGTTTTTTTTTTTTATTCAAATGCACTGCTTATCCATTGTTTTTTCGGTGTAAACATAGACACGTTTGACTGTTGCACTCGCGTCTCTTGCAGTGTCTAATGCATGAAACGGCATTATAAAATTGCAGTGCTCAAGTTAAAAGAAGTTCACTCTCATCTTCTTGCATGTTTTTCCTATTCCTCTTCCCATGTCGCATCTTTGTCAGCACAAAAGTGCATTCTGTGTGAAAGGCGCCTAGCGATATGAGCGATTAATCGTGTCCGCCAACATGCGGTTGGAAAATTATTTTCTTTTTACTGTTATCGTTGGCATATTGTCAAACTGTCTGTGATTCCTCGATTTCTAAAAAATTAAATTGTGGCAAAACATTAAATTTGAATTAAACAATAAAATTGGAAAAATCGCCCAGTCCAGTTTTGAAAAACCTGGAAGTATGAAGAACCCTAATTTTAAAAGTTTGATTTCTAGACCTGAGAAAGTCATGTAACTTGTTTAAATATTATAACTCCATTGAGATGTTTATAATTCATTATAATTTTTGTAGTTATGATAAAATCTAAAATATTTTTTGGGAGTAAATATTTACAAATCTTGTAAATTACCTAGTTTATATTTAAAAAAAAAAAAAAAAAAAAAAGAGAAGTCATTGAACTTTTAAATGTTGTTGACAGTGAGTGTCAAAAAGGTTGAGGACTACTGGTCTGGAGAGAAGAAGCTTAACAAGTATAAACAACATGGCGGTTTACTAAAAATTGCCGGATGTTAATGTCTCAGATTGCTAATGTGTCTTTCATCAAAAATAGCTGACACCCAAATGGGATATACTCTTGGCAACCACGTTTCTTATTTACAGCCATGAGGCACCAAAACATTGCTGTGGCTATCAACATGGCAACCATCACGGGATCAAGATTGAGTCCTGTATTCTTGCACATAAAAAAAAAAAAAAAATGGAACCTGTGTAAATATAGTTAAACTATATTTTGTGTATTTCAGTATTTTATGTGAATAGGCCTATGGTTGGCTTGAAACCAAATGTTGTAATGCGAGTCTTCTTTGCGCTGGTTGGTTTCTTTCAAAGCTGAGAAGTCTTTGCAGAAGTATTTTACAAAAATGCTTAAGAGAAAATGAATGGGAAAATAATTCTTCTCAGATTACAAAAATGCCATTGAGCTTATTTTGATAAATACCACACGTTTGTAGCCTTCCCTGCTGAAATTTTGAGCCTCTGGGTCTCCACTGTCAAGCTGTGGCCGTCACTCATTCCTTGAACCATCATCTTGCCCTCTTCACCTGATGCGCTCTTCATCTGGAGGGGAGTGGATGGATTTTTCCTTCTGCTTCCTTTAAAAAGACATGTGTTATCGTAAAACGTATGACAGATGTATGGAATAATTTGGTGTCCGTGTCTGATGAGACCGTGTGTTACCAACACTTCATTAATCACTGTCCGTGAAAGTTGTCCAGTGACGCCCATCACTCTCAATTACTCTTCATTGAAATGCTGTGACAAAGCTCAACCGTACGATTAAAGGCCTTATGCCCGCTGTCGGCAGAGAACAGAACGCTGGCAAAGTCGATAACATTCAAGCGGCCTGGCATTAAAAAACAGCTCCTATTTTAGGCCGGCAGCTGAGTTTAGAGCAGAGCTCATCATAAAGGTGACACGGGTCAGAACTTTCTTGTCGCCGTCGGGGGGGAAACAGACGCTCTCAGATGATTAAACAACTGCCAGCCGTTCGTTTGAGGGGGGTGGCGGCGTAAATATTCAATCGAAAGAGGTGACATGTGCGGCCATTCTTTTAAACCTGTTGACGAGGTCTTCTTAAATAGAATCAGATCAGCGCCGCCGATTACAAATTTTAACAAAAGCCGTCATGCTGACAGGGACAGGAGACTGTGGCTCGGGCACAGTCCCCGCAGCTGACCGGGGGACATGCTAACAACCCAGGACAACAAGGAGGTGATGACTGCTCTGGAAGCAAAATAGACCTGCTGGTACTCTGGCGTGCCAATGTCTCTCCCCACGTGCTCATGCTTTTTTTTTTACTGCCTTGCATGGTGCTAGCCAGGCTTTGCAATTTAGCAGTCCACTCATAGACTAAGACTTAACAGCGTTTGAAGATCTGGACATAACTCTGCAAATAGGACTGAGTGATGTAACTGCAAATATAGTAATTCAGGGTGAGAATGTAGATTATTTGATTTAATGATTTTAATAATAATAATAATAATAATAATAATAATAATAATAATAATAATAATAATAATAATAATAATAATAATAATAATTATTATTATTATTATTATTATTATTAACTAAAATGACTGACACATTTTACAGTTCAGTAGTGCTATAGTGATGTTTCTTTATAGGTCTATTTGATTAAATAAATAATAAATAAATAAATAAATAATAATAATAATAATAATAATAATAATAATAATAATTTGTTATTATTATTATTATTATTATTATTATTTCAAGGTGAATTTTCCAAAATTAAAACACTCCTGTTTAATGTTTGAAAGAAACCATAAAATATATTATTGTAATTGTAGTATAATAATAATAATAATAATAATAATAATAATAATAATAATAATAATAATAATAATAGTTGTTATTATTATTATTATTATTATTATTATTATTATTGTTGTTGTTGTTGTTATTATTATTATTACTACTAATTTTACAAAATAAACACTCCGGTTTGATGTTTGAAAGCAACCATATTGTAATTGTAGTACAACAACAACATTTATTATTATTATTATTATTGTTGTTGTTGTTGTTGTTCTTATTGTTCTTATTGTTATTTTTATTATATGTTGTCATGATTATGAAATTGTTCAATAGTGCTATAATTATGTTTCTTTATAGGTTTATTTGATTTAATAATAATAATAATAATAATAATAATAATAATTGTGTAAATTGAAATGGACATTTTACAGGTCAGTGCAGTAGTGTTTATTTTTAGGTGTATTTGATTAAGAAAATAGTAGTGATGATGATGATGATAATAATAATAATTGTATAAATTGAAATTGACATTTTACAGTTAAACAGTGCAACTAGTGTTTTATTAAGGTTTATTTGATTAATAAAAAATAAGTAGTAGTAATAATAATAATAATAATAATAATAATAATAATAATAACCTGTGTTTTTAATAAAATAATGCACATACAGTTTAATAGTCTGTAAAAACATTTATTTTTTTTCTATTTATATATAAATATTTATATTTATATATTTTCTTGACTTAGCTCATTAAAATGAACTGAACTGACCAACACTGAACTTAGTTTTCATTTCATATCGCATCGTTTATGAATTCATTTTAAATGAAATAGAATGACATGAAATTGACAGCATTAAGATTAAACTTAACTAGCTCAACTGGAAGAGCGTGACTGAAGTCATGGTTGAGATCTTAGCAAATTTATAAAGGACGAACTACGGAAAACCGCGTTTACCAAAGGCACACATGGTAATACTTGATAGTATGTTTAACACCAGCTCGTCTTGGTGCTAGTGTTTTGACTGACATGGCTCTTCTGTCACGTCTCAAACCCCACACCCCCGATGAGCTGCTCCGGTATGTACAGGTCAGTCTTTAGCCATCCCAGTTATGCACATAAGCCCGTGTTGGTTTTAAACTGTAAAAATTCCTGCTAAACTGGCAGTGCTGGCGGTGGTTATGAGTGATGAAATCTTGACCCTGAATTTATGACCTGGGAACATGCACCGAGTCGCTGTGTCTTGTTTCTTTTTCTCTTTAAAGCAGGCTGAGGGAGGGCACGGTGGGCTGAACTTGTGAACCAGTCGGCTGCCTTGTTACTGTTTAGTCAAGTTTAGGTTGGGCTAATCCTGGGCTCAATGCACAGATTCCAAACTCAACAGCACAGATATATGGGTCTGCTCTCAATATAGCAAGCCAATAAACATCACTTTTTTTTTTTTTGGCAGGGTTGGGGGTATTTGCGTGGGTTGAACAATGTAGAAAAGAACCCAAACTACTCAATCTTTAAGGTTCTCATCCTGTAGATATTTAATGAGATTTTATTGGGAAATATTGGCTGGAATCTTTAAATTGGGATTAAAAAGGGATATCAGGGGATTTCAGACTCCATTCAGCTCTGTTTTAATCAGTTAGGTTGCACCAGATCTTGGTGTAGGAAGGCCATAGGTTGAGTTAATATTAATGAATAGTTTTTTACATCAATGAAGAATAGCGAGGAATCGATCAACCATGATAAAATGTCCCATAGTATTCATCGGGTCTCAATTTCTTCTGCCTGTGATTAGCCGTCTCTTTGCCAACACTCTTTCGGCCATTTTCTTTTAAGGTGACAAAGGGGATAGCCAATTGTTTTTCTGTTTATCAGAGGTGACATGACCATTGGCGCAAGTGGGCGAGGAGGCCCACTGTTGCCATAGCTAAATATACATCCCTGACAGCTTCATAATAGGTTCCAGGAAGTTCAGTTGAAAATAAAAACAAAGCAACATTTCTAGCTGATTGGTTTTGAAAGGCCGTTTTTCCTTGCTGAATGGGAAAAATGTGGACTTCAGCATTCCATGGCCGTGATGCCAGTCGGATTGGATAGGCGCAGCCTTGCGTGTGCAGAACGAACGGGCCGAGATGGAGACGCAACAGACTGCAAAAACTCGATTTATGGGAAAGAGTTCTGTCACAAGGTTAAAAAACCCCAAAACAACACATGATAAATGCAGTTTGTCAAACCATGGTGTAGTATTTTCAGTCCTCCTTTTACATAGTTCATTTGATTAACAAAAAAAAAAAATATATTCTAGTCGCTGAATTTTTGTGCTGTTAATAAATGCATATCAGTGTCATACTTTTATCTCGGGACTGGCTAAAAAAAAACTGAGCTGGTTGACAAGTGTGAAAGGGAATGAGGGTCTCAATTATGCACTTATAAACTAAGCCTAGCAAAGCCCGTAATGTAAGCAACATTGTGTCAAGTTTAGTCTGAAACCTTCAGAGTATTGGTGGCATGTGTATTCTGATAGCGTTCAAGTGTGTGTTTTGGTAGCAAATTTTTTCCAATGCGTTTTTCAAAAAAACAAAACAAAAAAGTTAGTTTTCTTATTTCAGTTTACATAGCATTTTTTGTTTTCTATACCCAAGATCTCATGGTCAGACTTTCCATGGAAAATATCAGATAATTTTAAAATCATTTGGTTCAAGGCTGGAAAATTCATGGAAATTGTTAAGATCTTAAAAGTAATTTCTATAATAAATGCACAGACAGTAGGTTGGCCATACGTACATCTCGTACAGTTTAATTCTTTTAAATTTGTCACTATTATTATTATTATTATTATTATTATTATTTATTTATTTTTTATTTTTTTAAGTAAATTTTATTGTATTTATTTTTTTATTTTTCTATTCAACATTTGAAATGGGTCAAAACCTTTCATCAAAGTTGTCCTAAAACTAAAAACAATACCCGTTCTTGGGGTTGTTTTTGTTTTTTGTTTGTTTGGTTTAGTTTAGTTTGGTTTTGTTTTTTTGTTTTGTTTTTTTTAAGTTTGGTTTAGTTTGGTTTAAAAACTGACTCTCAAATGTTTGTGGATCAGATGTGCTGCTTTTTGTTTTTGCTTTGTTTGGTCTGGCTTGGTTTTGCTTTGGTCATGTTTGGTTAGGGTGGTTTTGTTGGTTTTATTTTGCTTGGTTATGTTTGAAAACTGACTCTCAAATTTTTGTGATTCAGATATGCTGCTTTTTCTGGTTTTGTTGTTTTTATTTTGTTTGGTTTAAAAAGCATTTTTAGTTTAGTTTTTGTTTTGTTGTTTTTATTTAGTTGTTTGTGAATCAGATATGCTGCTTTTGATTTTGGTTTGGTTTGGTTTTGCTTAGGTAATGTTTGGTTTCGTCAGGTTTTGTTGTTTTTATTTTGTTTGGTTATATTTGAAAACTGACTCTCAAATATTTGTGATTTAAATATGCTGGTTTTTGTTTTGTTTGTTTGTTATTTTGTTTGGTTTGAAAAATGTTATTTTATTTTATTATTCAACATGAAGTGGATCAAAACCTTCTATCAAAGTTGCCTTTTGATCCTTTTTTGATCCACTTCAAATGGTGACTAGTTTAGTTTAGTTTAGTTTAGCTTAAACAGTCTGAAGTATTCTTTTATGAATTAGCCTGATTCTGAAGTTTTAAAAACCCTTATCCACTATTCATAAATGACCAGAAAGGTCATGAAAATGTACTGCTCAAAAAGTGTGGGAAACTTGTGTACTGTAAAAATAAATAAATAAAATAATGTGATTATTTTAAACAATATGTGTCGTCAATACCAATTCATAAAAATTTTTGTATATTTAGTTATTTAGTGATTTTGAAAAGCAAGCTGATCACCAGAGTTGGTTTGTGACGAGAAGGGCATGACCGATTGCTTACGTATTGCGTCGATGTCTCCTCTCGCTCTCCATTTGTTCAAAATGTTCTCATGTGAAAACGGAGCTTGAATGTTTACAAACACCTATCTTGCTGTTGCTATCTAGGAAGAATTTTGTCATGAATTCATAAAGATAATGCACTCCCTGGCCAGGGGCCCATGTGCTCAGCTGTCCCACATTACCACACAGTATGGTGGAAGAGCCACTTAACGCCGCACGGTTTAAAATTACCGCACTGCTGGCAAACGGCTGCAGTATTCTGGTCCACCACCACTTCTGTAAATTGTGTTTGTATTTCTTTTTTGCTTCTCCGGTTTGGGGTAAATTATGTGCTGAGAGATGTTTTATGACAAACAGCAAGCCCCAGGGAAGTGCACTTTAGACATCACTAGAAAAGGTTGAGATGGGATGGGAATTTGGCTCGAGTACTTTTGCCTTTTGCTCTTCAAACTCTCAGCCCATGAATGGAAACTAAGAGGGAGTTAAGGCCGGGCACGAGTCTTCAAGTCCTTCCGTAATTTTTCTTCCCGGGATCGGCTCTCCCGGCTCTGCGTGTGTGCGTCTCGGTGCGTGCCGTTTTGTTTTGAGAGCTACGGTAGTTGAAGTGGTCATAGCTGATGTCAGTCTCGGCCTGTGGAAAGCACATTGCGGTCTCTCACCCCTCTTTCCATGCCGGACTGCTTACAGTACTGCAGACATGCTGACCCACAGGGGAGTAATTTATGACAGTTGTCGCCTTGGTCTGCTAAGCTGCGCAGGGCATTGCCCGCCACTCTCAGCATAGCATTTCAATATCCCGCTGGGAGTACACCCGATAGGCTTTAATGTTTGCCCACTGTGGAGACCCTGTGGTATCACTGCACAGAAATGTGGTCCCCGATCCTGTGTTGTTCAAAGTCACCAGCTGTTACCATGGAGAGAGATACTGGCACTAACAGACGTTCAGTTCCTTTGGTCCTGGTGGATGATTACACTCTGATTGTTCCTGAATGTTTGCTTTTGTTTTTCCAGTATTACAGTTACAATGCTGTGCAGCCAGCTCTGTTTTTTTCTTTTTTTAATGACAGGCATTACATTTTGATAACGTTTTAAAGATTTTTTTTTTAAAGTTTTTAAAACTTAAAACCATTTTGAATCAGCAGTATAAAGATAGAGAAAATATTGTTTTAAATGGCAATTCTTTTAACGGCAGTCTTTGCTGCCCACTTTTTTTTTTTTTTTTTATTTTGTTTTGTTTTTATTTGGTTTGAAAACAGACTCATCATGAATCATGCTGCTTTTTGGTTTGTTTTGGATTTTGTTTTTTGTTTTTGCTTTGAAAATGATCAAACATCGTTTTGATTAGTTTGGTTTTGTTTTGTTTGAAAACTAACTCTGAAACCTTTGAATCATGCTGCTGTTTTGTTTTTTGTTTTATTTTGGTTATGTTTGGTTTTGTTTTTGTTTGGTTTTGCAGTTCGAAAACTGACTCAGATGTTTGAATCATGCTGCTTTTGATTAGTTTTTGTTTGTTTTGTTTTTGTTTGGTTTTGTTTTGTTTGAAAACTGACTCTCAAATGTTTGAATCATGCTGCTTTTGAGTAGTTTTGTTTTTATTTTGTTTGGACTCCCAAACATTTGAATCATGTTTTGTTTTTTTGTGTTTTTGTCTTTTGGTTTGATTATGTTTGGTTTTGATTTATTTGTTTTGTTTGGTTTTGGTTTTGTTTTTGAAAACTGACTCAAACATTTGAATCATGCTGCTTTTGATTTATTTTGTTTTGTTTGGTTTGGTTTTAGTTTGGTTATGTTTGGTTTACTTTTGTCTGAAAACCCACTACCATTTGCGATCAGATGTGCTGCTTTTGGCTTGGTTTTTAACGCCAGTCTTTTGTTTTATTTTTTTATGTATATATTTATTAATTTACTTGCTTGCTTATTTTTGTGTGTTTGTTAGGGCTGTAACGATAATCGATTTTGGCGTAGCTTGTCAGTGCTTTACGGCTCTGTGTATTACTTGCCGCTCCAGCTGAACGCACGTGATGGAGCTTTACTACTAATCAAAGTACCAGCTTCATTGACTAAACGCGCCTCACGACATCGTGCGATTATCGTTACAGCCCTAGTGTTTGTGTGTGTGTGTTTGGTTTTGGTTGGTTTGATTTTGGTTTTGTTTATTTTGATTATGTTTGGTTTGGTTTAAAAAATCTAACTCGTTTGTAGACGTTTGTGAATTGATATGTTGCTTATGATTTGGTTATATTTTGGTTTGGTTTTATTGTTTTTGTTATTTTGTTTTGTTTGGTTTGGTTTGAAAACTGACAAATGTAATCAAATATGCTGCATTTAATTTTGTTTTTTTTCCCTGTCTTTTTTGTTTGTTGTTTTTATTTAGTTTGGTTTCATAATTGACTCGTACTTGAATCAGATATGCTGCTTTTTTTTTTTTTTTTTTTTTGTTTTTTATTTGGTTTGGTTTGGTTTAAAAAATGACTCAGACCTTTGTGAATCAGATATGCTGCTATTTATTTATTTATTTATTTATTTATTTTAGTTTGATAACTGACTCGCAAACCTTTGTGAATCAGATATACTGCTTTTGATGTAGTGGGCAAACAGCAAAGTCAACTAGAATGAAGTGTTATCTATTTAATGCATTATTTCATGGCTTCTCATCTTATTCAGTTTTGACTTGAAGCTTAAAGTGGCATAGCACTGTACGCAGTAATTTTACTTTTTTTTAATTTTTATTATTACCACTCTATGTGAAGTGTTTTCTCACTTTTTTCCTTCTCATATTTTCATAAAATTTAAAGTAGTCTGGACAGCGCGGATCTCCTTCCGCCATCGTCATGATTAGAACAAGTGCAGCTAAAGTATTCTGATCCTTTGCTAATCAACATAGACCCCTAATATATAAACACAGTCATTGTTTCTTACAATCTCTGGGAGTTGGTCCACACAGGACCGATCAGTTCAGACCTTCCAGAGCTCTTCGTTAATGCTGTTGTACTGTGTTTGGGCTGTTCCTCACTAGGCCCTCTGCTCTCTTACTCGCTCTCACACACACAGCAAACTGAAACAGCTCAGATTAAGATTAATCCTCCTTAATGCACCGGCTCATAATATAGTCATTAGGTGACTTGAGCCTAATCCAGCCCATCTAACCACCGTGCTTTATAAAACACACACACAGGATTTGCTGTCAATGCATGGAGGCTGGAAACACAGCATCACATATAAATACGGGTCGCTTTGACACTTAATACTGATTAAGGCTTCGCTGAATAGTAAATGTAAATGAAGAGCTCGTGTTGAGCTGGAGTGTGAATGGACAGAGAGGCCTTCACTGGAAAGTGAGCATCCATTTGGTGACTTCATACTGATAAGAATAGTTTTTTGGTTTGGTTATCATTAACTCTTGAAGAACTTGCATGCAGCTCTTTTCCATCCATCAACACTTGGTACTGACCAAAATTGACTAAAGACACCAAAAAAAAAAAAAAAAAAAACCTCATGAAAGTGCTCTAAATTATCGTTTTTTAGTGAATTTGATTCTTTTCACAACTTGAACTGGATGCGTTCACAGCACTTCTCAATTTGCTGTTTCACTGTAAGATAAAATTGTTTTATTCATACTATTTTCATGGTGGTTTAGAAAGATTTTTCAAATCAAAATCACATATTGCGCTGCATATTAAAAGAAAAAAAAAAAAGACGTATAAGGAAGGACAGAATTTTTATTTTGGGTTAAACGGCTGTGAATCCCTTGCGCTCTGGCTTATGGCAGTATCAAGTCAGGCTGCAGTAGCAGCACCACAGCTGGCTTCTCTTAAAGTGAGGAGGTCGAGGGAGAGCTCAGCACCTTTGAGATTAATCAGCTGTACGCTTCTGCAGTGAAGAGCTCTGTTGGACACCGGCCAGTGTCACGCCCCAGTAGATAACTCACACTGACAACTCCACTCTACCATCTAATCAAGAAAGTCATGACAGTGTCTGGCTTTTCAGTGTTGTTGCAGTTTTTGTTCATAATGTACTTTGTTCATAATGCACTCGTATTGATGTTGGCGTTAGTTTAGTTGGTGTGACTTGCTATCAATGACTGAGCATTTGCATACTCACGTTTATTATAGTACTGCACTTTGCAAATATACTAAAAAAAAAAAAAGAGAGAATGAAATTTAACTTTTAGTTTGCCCCAGGCAATCAAACCAGATATGTAATAGACAAAATTTTAGTCAGTATGTATTTAGGCATATACTATATGCTGAGGCACTCAATTTGCTTGGGCAGAAGGCAAGAGTTCACATATTTGTTTTTATTTATGCAATTAAAATAAATTTTAATTGAATTGAACTACACGGTTGGGGGTCAGTAAAAAATTTTCTGTTGTTTTTGTTTTTAAAACGTGCCAGTAAAGGAGACATAAAAGGCATGTTATGAAGGAAATAAATGTTGTTGTTCTGAGCTTTCTATTCAAAGAATCGTAAAAAAAAAATGCATCATGGTTTCCATTTAAAAAAAAAAAGCAGCAAACTGTTTTTTTTTTTTTTTTTTTACACTGATAATGAAAAATGTTTCTTGAGCAGTAAATCAGTATATTAGAATGATTTCTGAAGGATCTTGTGACACTGAAGACGGGAGTAATGATGCTGAAAATTCAGGTTTGATCACAGAAATAAATTACATTTACATTACTTAAATTACTTTAAGCTGTAATAATATTTAACATTTTTACTGTATTTTTGGTCAAATAATGTATCCTTGTTGAATATATATGTAGGGTCCTATGAAATCTGTTTTATTTTTCCAAAATTTTTCAGTTGAAATTTTTCTAGACTTTTTTTTTAATGGTTAAATAAAATTGTACATAAAATCATGAAACTTAACCAAATCAACAGCAATTTAAGTTTTAAAAAAAATTACATTTTTGTAATTTTATTTTTCCATTAATTTTCTTGATTCTGTTTTAATGGTTTCATTCAATTTTAATAACCAAAAGCATCTCTCAATAATAGACTTTTATTTAAAAATAAATTAGTAAATAAAATATTATTTTATTTATTTATTTTCCAGAAATACTGTTTTGTGCATTTTCATTTTTCTGGTAAATATTTCTCTGGTAAATATTTCTTACAAATAATGTTTTAATAACATTTTTGTTATTAGTAGTAGTACTATCATTACATTAAGTAATAATATTTCTGTCACAGTTTCTTCAAGTTAAACCTATTAGATTGTGAAGATTTTTGTTTGTATATGATATAATGGTAGTTTTGTTTTTTCTCACAAGAAATGGTAAAATGCTCATAAAGTGACTCTGAGAGCAGCTCTGGAGATTTATGTTCATGTGTTCAAGTACTCATATATTGAGACGGCAGAGGCTGAAAACACTGCGAGCGTCACACGCGCTTCAGTACGTGTGTAGTAAAAAAAAAAAAAAGTGCATTTATTATTATTTTTTAAATACATAAGCACACCTTTCACTCTTTGTTCTTCCCCTTGTATCCCGACTCAAATGCGGTCTAATTGTAGGCAGGGCTTGTTTTAGTATGCGCCACAGTGTCTTGCTAACACAGTAGCTGAGGCCTGTTGTCTAAATCTACAGTGCGTGGTTGCAGGATATGCTCTCACACCCCATGGGAATGCCATTAGTGTGGAACTGAAGGAACACAGCAGGTGAAACAAATAAGGCCCAGATTTTTTCCCTCCTTTCTCCCTCTCGTCACCTCGCTTTTTTCTTTTTCTCTCTCCCTTGTTCTTTTTTCTCTTCTCTCTTTCAGTCCGCTCTCTCTCCTTCGTTCCTTCCATGCAGTTGTGGATGATAGTAGTCATCAAGAGTGGTGTGAAATGAGCTCCGAGCCAGAGCATGTGTGGTGATTTATCCTACCGAGCTGACCGCTCTTCCAGGCTTAACCCCTCGCTGTATGCAAGTCAAACCCCCCGCGGATGCCCGTACCTTCATTCAAGGCGCACAGGAGGGTATCTGCAAGGGTACACGTTCAAAGGAGGCAACGGAAACAGCGGGTCTCATATTGGCTGTTTGTTTTTCCTCTAAATAGAGGCGCTAATTTGGGGCCGCCTTGGCTGAAGGACACACTGGGGGACGTCTGAGCGCTCCGTTTCTAAATAAAAAGGATAAGGATTGAATTTAATTAGAGAGCCAAGCATGAGTGGATTGAAATTATTATTGGGCAAAGAATGTTTTGTTTGTAAATGATGTTAATAGTGTAGCCCTTTCTGTAGTCTGATAATGCTCCAGACTGTGACTACAATTTTAGTTTACTTTATTTTAGTTAAAACTTCAGCTGCCTTTAGTGACAGTTGGGAAATTTTGTGTATGCCAAAATGAGCTTGCGTCAGAAATCGTAATGAATGCAACAACGAACCTGCCGCGAGCTGTAAAGTCTGATTCATGAAGAATTGCATCTTATGCATCAGTTTGAGTCAGTAAAAAGATTCACTTTCAGATTTATCCACAGCTGACTCACTTAGTGAACTGTTTCGTGTTCTTACCAAATAGAATAATATTTATATATAGTCACAAAGATTCACTTTCAGGTTCATTCACAACTGTCTCCCCTAGGGAAACATGATTCATTCTCTTACAAAACAGATATTTATGTTATTAAAAAAAAACTCCCTTTCAGATTCATTCATAACTGACTTCCTTAGGGAACCATGATTCATGCTCTTAGAAAACAGAGTGATATATGAACAATGTCACGCTTGTAGCCATGCGATATGGCTTTATATCGGCACAGCTGTGATTTGGACATAGGTAATCACAGCATGCCGATATATAGCCACATTTCAGGGCTACAGGTGTGATGTTGCGTTTATACAATAGTTTGACGGCATGAGTGTGTAAATGCATAAGAAACAACAGTGGAGCGACTTTAAAGGAGAAGTCCACTTCCAGAACAAAAATTTACAGATAGTGTACTCACCCCCTTGTCATCCAAGATGTTCATGTCTTTCTTTCTTCAGTCGTAAAGAAATTGTTTTTTGAAGAATTTTTTTTTTCTCCATATAGTGGACTGATATGGTGCCCTGAGTTTGAACTTCCAAAATGTAGTTTAAATGCGGCTTCTAAATCCTGAAATGTTTCCCTCCAAAAAAAACATTAAAAAAACATCATTTTTTTTACGGCTGAGAAAAGAAGACATGAACATCTTGGATGACAAGGGTGTGAGTACATTATCTGTAAATTTTTGTTCTGAAAGTGGACTTCTCCTTTAAAGACCCTCTTTTGTGCAGAACTACTTCCTTCCACCACATATTCAAATCTCAAGTTGAGCTGAGCCCAAGCCACCATTACTAATTGGAAAATGTCACTTTAGAACTAGTAATGAAAGAACACTGAATTGCTTTATTAAAAGCTTATTGTATTACTGTATTAAAAGTTCACTGTATTTTGTAGAGTATAATGAGAGAGATGGACTGAGCGAGTGTGATTACCTGCATTTGATACAGCCATTCATTCTTCAGCTCAATCTCATATTCACCATAAAACATCAGTTTTAATATCCCCTGAGGAAAGCGATATCTTGGTTGTACTATCCTTTCATCTGTTAAGTCAAAAGTACAAAGGCAGCACTCTGATATGTTAGATTTACATAAAAGATAACATGATAAGATTTTGACCTCAGCCCAAAATATTTGCTCTGGAACAGATAATAGATTAATGGGACCAAAGATTGCCATTAGATTTACCCCAAACTATTTATATCTCATGTTTAACCACTATAGAGCCAGTGACAAATTCCAGAAGATCTGGCTGAGGTGAGGCTGCTCCTGGCAGGTTCATGAGCGCTAAACAGACATTGACACCATGGAGCTCATTTCTTTATTAACAAACCACATATTTTGAAGTCTAAACAAGTACATTCTCACCAAAAAGTCTTAAACTACTTTCCGTGACACAAAAACAGTATTATTTATAAAATTACCGTGAATTTGGGTGTCAGCCATGACGCTCACTGTGAGAAATACTGCAAATGGAGTGATACAAACGTTGAAATGGTTGGAGTTCTGATATGACTAGAATATTGCACTCCTCTCAGCCAATCAAATTTGAGGACCAGTAAGAATATATACAGTACACACACACACACACACTCTACAGTTGTCGGCTAAAATGTTGACTAAAATTTGTTAAAACAAATGAGGTTTCACCAAGCATTGTAGTGAACTCAACAACAAACACAGCATGAGCTGTAATATCTGATTCATGAAGAACTGCATCTTATGCATTAGTTTGTTTGAGTCAGTGAAAAATATTCACTTTTATATTTATTCACAGCTGGCTCCCTTACTGAACCACAGTTCAACCACGGAAAACAAAGTGATATTTATATGGATTTGTTTTGTTTGGAGTCCTGTTGGTTTATAAAGTGATATTCCTAGTAAGAGCAACAAACTTGGATGTTTCCAAATGTGAACTCTACTGCACTGAATTGCATCAGCTTAAAAAAATCTCCATATCTAAATACATCAGGCAAGTGGCATTGTAAAATTTGTAGCAGCTTTGCATGATTAGCGATGTATCACAATTGAAACTCTCCCCACATTGTGATGGCCACATCATTCCGCCACCGTGTTACGCAGTAAATCAACTCTGAACGCTACTGGGATACTTCCTGAAGACTTCCCACCGCAGACTTATGGAGCCCAGGAAGTAACCTTCAGCAACACATTCCTCAGGAAGCGCTCGGCGGAGACACACGCACACACGGCGGAACTGGAATCCGTATGCTTGCCATCTCTCAAATGTTTTAATTCAGCATGATAAAACATCCGTTATTTATAAGGTGATTGAGCGTAAAGTATTTTGGAGCACAAGTCCATCCATCATGAGCAGACAGCAAGCTGTGAAACACATTACTGTATGCTTCGGCCTGCTCTTCGCTGCCCGGCTCCACTCCGTTCTGTGGTCAGCCGGAATAATGTGGCCTCTGTTCAAAGTATGCAGCATAAAAAATACATTTTATTTGCAGGATAACAGGTGCAGGCTAGGCAGGGAATGCGCACTAATGAAGTCATGGTTTGTGAATGCATCATGTTTGGACTGAGGCCCTCTTGTTGTTTCCCAAAAAGTTCTTAATAAACAACTTGTTTTGTACTGATTCATAAGAAATATTATATCAAGGAATAGATTAAATGTTATAAATTAAATGTTTTGTTAAAATTGTTATAATGCAATATAATACAGTATTTAATAATGACATGTGACATCCACAGTCTGCTTATTTGACAAGTTTTGTAAATGTCACCAAAAAGATTATTAATATTATTAATTTGATTAATATAATTATTAGTTAACATAATCTGAATATTTATCAGTTTACACAAAATCAGAAATGCTCACCAATGCTGCATTTATTTGATCAAAATACAGTATAAAATTGTGAAAGCTGTTTTCTGTTTCATTTTTTTTAAATGTAGTTTATTCCTGATGCAAAGCTGAATTTTCAGCATCATTACTAAGAATCAAGATGCTTGAGAAATCACTCTAATGTGCCCATTTGAAGCTCAAGAAATATTTCTTATTATAAATGTTAAAAAAATTTTGTCTCTTTTGATCACTTTAATGCATCCTTTTTGAATAAAAGTATACATTTCTTCTTCTTCAAAAAAGACTTAAGCTATAGCTTCTGATGGTTTTCAGTACGTCTAGTTTTGTCTAGATGTCATTCTTAAAAAAAAAAAAAACAACATGCTTAGATTTATATACAGCACCTTTAAGTTCTTTATCTCTCCCTTCTTCCCGCTTTGTGTTTTCCCTCCTCAAAGTAGAGTTCATTCTCACACTAGCAGCGTTTCACCTCTGTCAAAACTAACAGCGTTTGAATCTACTCAGAATGACTAGAGGGTGATTTGAACAAAGCCCCCTAGGTCAAAGTTCGCCCTTAGCTCTGCTGTTTATTTGTTTGCTTTTGTCACTCAAAATCTCTTCTGCACTTTTTTTTTTTTTTTTTTTTAATATCGGCCTCAAGGTGCAGCAAACAAAGCCCTGGCCACCCCTCGAGTGCAGGAGAGAGTGATGAGGTGGAGGAGAGAGCAGAAAAGGCTGGGATTAGGGGAGAGGGCTAGCTAAACAGGCTAGTTGTTTATCTTTGTGGAGTGAAGATAGTGCTGTGCTGTCACTTTCTCATTCCTCACATAAAAAACACGCTCCTCCTCGTGCTCTGCGCTCCCGGTCAGTAGTAGTATAATGTAATACCACTTCTCCAGACCCGCTTCTCATTAGCTTACCTAAAGTTAAGAGCTTTGATCTTGAAGAACAGGCCTCTTGATGCATTGCAACAATTAATGTTATTTATATCAGCCTACCCTCTCTCTTCCACTGTTTCTGTTATCTGCACTTTTTTACTTTTTGTTCGTAAACTACAGTTAAAAAGTTTGGGATTGGTGATGTTTTTTAATGCTTTTCAAATCCTCTTATGCTCACCAAGGCTGCATTTATTTAATCAAAAATAAGTAAGTAAAAGTAATATTGTGAAATATTATTAGAGTTTAGAAGCCATTACCTCTCTTCAGCGTCAAATAATTTTTCAGAAATAATATTAATATCGTCAATAGAGAGAAAAAAATACATTTTCACCATTTTTTTTTAGGAAAAAAATGTTGTATAAATCAGTGTGAATGATATATGAACAAACCCTTCAGTAAAAAGCTTCAGATTATAGATAGGAATAAAACCCTAAGTTTTTGTGCATGTAAGTGCTGCTCAAGTGGAGAAAAAACTCATTTTGAGTAAACAGCATTAATAGATATGTATTGTAAGTTAAATCTACATAGGCGAATAGATAAACTGAACCAGGTGAATGAAATGAACAAACCCTTCAGTAAAAACCTTCAGAATATAGATATGAATGAAACTCTAAGTTTTGGTGTATGTATATGCTGCCCAAGTGGAGAAAAAACTCAAGAAAACAGCCCTTTTTATGTATAAACATATTATAATTGAAATCTACAGTCGCAAATAGAAATAAATATTAAAAATCTGTAGAAAAATGGTACTGTTCAATTTCTGCCAACACATTATCTGTCCTTCAACCCTAAAATACAATATGCAAAATTCTTAATACATAGAAAAATAAAATTAATATGGAAATTCCTTTAGTTAAACAGAGCACTGGTGGACTTTTTAGATGTGTACTAAGTGCCGATTTGGTTCTTGAGAAACATTTATTATTGTTATCAATGTAGAAAACCTTTTTTTGTGGAAACTTAATACAATATTTTTGTGAAACTTTTTGTAACATTATAAATGTCTTTACTACCACCTTTTATGTTCTTTGTTGACTTTTGAATTACTTTTGAATTACTTTCAATGTTCTTCAAAAGAAAACATATATTGCTGACACCAAACTTTTGAATGATAGTATTCAACTTGATTTTGGCTTTTAAGAGCTCTTGTTGGTTTTCACTTTTCAGAGCTTTTTGGGAAGGTTATTAAGTTTATGTGTTTTAAAGCTGTTTTTCTTTTTCTTGGCCAAATGGCAGAATCAGATGTACCTCGACATCCTGTGCAATATAAATTTCATCCCTTCATGCTAAAATACAGCTTTGCTATCGCACTGTGAGGGTAAAAAAAAATTATCAATGAGTTACTTTGGAAGCTCTCGGAAAAGTTTTAATTTCTCTTGGGCTTTCAAATTGCCTGTTTAGGTTGTGGCGAGCATTGTTCGACGCATTTATAAAACACCACTGTGGGTTGTACTGAACGACCATATGGAGTTCCATAACATTGTTACAACCTAATTGCCCTCTTCGACAAGTGCCAATTTTCTTCAAGAGGCAGGAGAGAAAAGAGCAGACGGGCGAGAGGAGCGTTGACATGCGTCAAACTCCTCCCCGCAGATGGATCAGGCTGTGGTTGGGGCCTGAGATGAGAAGTCTCCCTGGGTTTGCTTTAGCCGTGCTGGCCTTGTTAGTTCGTCCCATCTCCCGCAGCATTAGAGCAGGCTGCTGGAAAGACCCGGCTCTAATTCCACTAGCAGATCAATAACCATCAGTGTTTGGTTTTGGGCTGCTGGCCTGGTCACGGGATGCTCCACCCCCCACCTCCCCTGCTCGCCCCCGTTCGCAACCCTTGTGGGCTGAGGGTCGTTTTGTTTGGAGGTAATTTTCACTGTGAGCTTGTGAACTGTGTCTCAATTGAGTCTCAATTGGCGCTTGTCTGTATGGAGTGAGTGGGTTAGGAAGGTTCGATGCACATTCATTTATTCTTTTTTTATTCACAGGGTGTAAATGTTTCTGTGTACTCTTGTACTCTTCAGTAACAGTTGAACAAGTTTGATACATCTTGTACTCCTGTATAGCAAAAAGCATAGCTGGTTTCAGCCTGACAGAAGGCACTTGGCCCGTATGATTGGCTAAAATATGTGACATAGCAGTCTGACAAATTAAGTTATTCATTCTTTTGTGATTAAATTAAGCAAACACAAAGGCCCAGCAGGTCTAGTACTGAGAGTCAGCCACTGTTTGTATTACTGCTGCTGTAGCCTGATCATTTGCTGCTCTGAATAGCTGTGTCCTACACACACGCAGACACACACACACTTTAGTCTATAAAGACTGGTGGAAAATTGCCTCCTCCTTTTTTTTTTTTTTTTTTTTTTTTTTTTTTTTTTTTTTTTTTTGTGTGTGTGTGTGTGTGGTGTAACTTGGCTCTTACGGAATTGTGATCTGTCAGTGGTGCGTTAGTTACATTTACTACGGGGGAAAATCTCAGACAGTTTAGGAAACTGGATACTGGATCATTTGGGTCATTTTGAATCTATTCTGTTTTCTTTTTATTCCTTTGAGAGCATAAGAATATTTAAAGTCTAAGTAATCACCTACAAATGCTGCATATTGTTTAGGAGTGGGAGGTATGACCATAATGTTAATGGTATTAAATTTTAAGGCATTTTATATCATTGCACAAATGTCACAGTAGAGTTATTTTTGCTGGAAATAAAAAAAAAAGGCTTGTATTTTAACCTATTTTTGAATTCATTAATTAAATGAAGATTTGAGTATTACTACTTTTTATTTGGAGCTTGATGGATTAATACCTTAAAAATATTAAATAAAAACAATAGTTAAAAATAAATAATGTAACTAAATTTCACTGGTTTATGGAACAGCTATTCTGTATACTTCTGTTCTTCTCAGTAACAGTTTGATAAATCATTTTACTCGTTTCATTTTTATTATGTATTGTGAGAAACTTGTAGTTCTGAGAAATAAAGTCAGAACTGTGAGACAAAAACTAATTGCAAGAAAAAAAGTCATTGTAAGATTAAAAAGTCACTTTTTTTTATTTTTTTATTTTTTATTTAGGGGCAGAAACTGGCTTCCATATATCTAAGGGTCTTAAAGTTAAAGCAAAGGACTTAAATGTGACAACTGAAGTAGCAACAGATATTTTCCTTAGTATTGTGATGAACATACAAGTGTAACAGATTATTTGAAATAAGTAATTTAGGACTGGACTTGGTTCTATACATGGGGTGTATGGATTTTGAGATGTGGGAACTGCGCTCAAAAATGGAGGCAGATAAACGCAAGCTCACATGGGTGGATTTAAGGTAGTGGTATCTGGTATTTACAGGGTCAAAACATTGGAGAGAAGAAAAAACAACTTGCACGGGTGAATTGTTCACAATAAGTCATGCCCTATGAAATTTTTTTTTTTCCCCTCTAAATTCAGTTTTTCCTGTTTTAATTTGTGTGGATTCTGTTTTCTTTGCTCCGTTTTAACTTTTCTGCAGTCCTTTTTAATGGTTAAATTAATTTTAATTTTTTATTTAAAAAGCATGTCTAATTAATTAAAATCATGAATCTTGAAACGATTTAACATCAGTTTATTAAAAGTTTAACACAAATGACATGTTTAGGGCCCTATAAAATGTTTTATTTTTGCTTACCTTATGTTTTATTGTTACCAAATTCTGTGTTCTAGCATGTCATTATTTGAATGCATAAAAACAAGTTTCATTTATTCTTACATTAGCCTCGTGAAATGTTTATTTTTCTCAGAAATTATGTTTTGTATTTGCATTTTTATGGTTATCAAATGAAGGCATAAAACATTAATTGCATTTACCTTTTAATGAATGAAAATTAAACAAATTTAATTTTTGGCAAAGAAAGGGGATTTGCTACAATTAAAACATTGAAGAAATATTTGATTACTCCTTTAAAATAAGGTTTTAATAATTTTAGTAGTAGTAGTATTACGCACATTGTGCTGAACAGTAGTAATGTATCCCTGCCACATTGTCTTCACATTAAACCAAACTTTTATTTTGACGGGTTGCTGTGAATACTTTTAAATTTCTGTGTGTATATGAAATGACGATAGTTTTACTCAAGTGAAATGGTAAAATGGTCACAAAGTGACCCAGAGCAGTTCTGGAGATATTGTTCATGTATTTATGTCCTCATTTAGTGAGACGGCAGACGCTAATATCACTGCGTCATGCGCGCTTCAGTGCGAGTAGTAAACAAAACCACGCGTCTGCGCCATTCATTGACATGCAGAATTAATATTAAAATAGTCATTTTGCAGCTTAATATTTACAAATATTAGTCCATATCATGATTTGATTAAGTTTAATAAGCTACTTTTGATTAATTCATCCAAACTTTGACAAATTCCACGACATTTCGAGTTAAACTGTAAATTCCGTTTTATGACTGGATCGTGGAAATCATAGGGCCCTAAGTAGGATCTACTTCATGCCGACTTTAAAACAATAAAACTTAAATAATGTACAGTATGTTTTGAGTAACTGCATTCTTATTTATTTTTAAGGTGACATTAAAAGACTTGCTTTAGCTGCTCCTCAGGATGCGTTTGAATCAGTGTAACATCATTTTATTATGCTTTCTGAATGCTGTTCTCGACATTGCTCTGCTGTTACGAACATTTATAGCTCAGACCCTCAACCGCTTAAACTGTGCTCTGTTTTAAGCCCTTTCTGCACCAGTGCCAATTGATGTGCATGTGTAATGTGTAGCGGCGGCATCTTCTCCTCTAGGTGCTCCCAGGGGCCCGAGGGTCCGGGGCTATTTGCAGAGGTACCAGTCACAGTCGGCTGCACAGGCCGACTGTTAAACCAGACTCAGTCCACTCATCAGAGTTTAGACCTACAGGCAGCACAACAGAACGGATTGCGCAATTTTCAATGCCACGGAAAACTTGGCGTTTTCCAAAATTCGAAATGCAATGAAAATAGGGTATTTGTGCATAATGGAGTAAATATCATGAAAGATATGAGATGTATAGTCTGCTTTTGCTAAGAGTTCCTCTGCTAGTTATGTACAGGCACAATTGAATCTTAAGGGAGATTGTTAGGAGCCGTACCGTGCCGTCGCTCAATTCTCTGAGCTTGTTCTCCAAGGACACGCACATACTTGAAGACTCAAAACCCTTAGCCGGAGCATACATGGATGGGTGACCGACTTTAATCCCTTTTTTATTTTGGCCAATGTCACACAGAGGTCACTCTGGTTACGGTGTGATTGTCTCACCATCATGGTCCACCACCTCGATTTCTTTATTTCCCTGCGTGGCCCCGGAGATTGCGCCGAAGTACCGAGTCATATTTAGCCTTTATTTAAGAAGATTGCCGCACGTCGGGGGAGGCAGAACGACGGGCCGCCGATGGCCGGCCGGATCAATACAACACAATTGAGTTCTCCAATCTGAGAGACTAGCTGCAGTGAAGGTGGCACTTATGGGGTGATCGCCTCTGATGAAGACTTTATTAGCCTCTATTGACAGATTCATTTGAGATCCCTCTCCCTTCATCGCCCCCACTTCACTCCAGACTCCCTCTTCCACTGTAAAGTAATATAGTCTAAGCCCACCTTGAAAAGTTTCTGGGGTTGATGAAACGCGTTAACGGTCGGAGATATTTTGTCCTGTGTTTTCGCGAGCGTTTCTTCGACTTGATTTCAAAGTAACTTTTGTTATTCTTCTGCCGTCCGCGATTTCTTTTGCTATTGGTGAACTCGGGTTAAGTGGTAAGCACTTGAGACCCTTGTTATCAGATACCGCAGCACCGTCAAAGAGTTTGCACTGTAGGAACGGAGCATTACTGAGCTTTCCCCCCACGAGAATACAAAGAAAACATCGAGTTCCCCAAAGAAAGTGCGCGAGAGAAGATTTGCTTTTGGAAGCGGGTCTAGAAGCGACCTGGCCGCGGATAAGACAAAGTGTGGAAATTTTCAAATGATTTTATATTTTATCTCCAAACAAGCCGCAGGCGTATTAGATATCACAAGCTAATACTCGGCGGTCATATGTGCGCTCTGTAAAATTGGCTGAGGCTCGACTCGGGCTTTGAAGTCACGAGTTGTTTTTTTGCGTCAAAGTAGCTGTTCGGGGAACCCTAATCCGCCCAGTATTGCTATGGCAAGCTGCGCCTCAGCTCGACACTCGCAGCAGGTTTTCGTGACTCCACTAATTTTTCCATTGTTATTTTACCTGGTTTGTGTTTTGTAACCCTCGCCCCCCTCTCGCCGCCGTTCTCAGAGGGGCTGTTCCCCGCGCCCGGGTGGATTGGCCCGGGGTGCTTTCCCATCCACAAATAAAGAGCTCGGTGGAGATAATGAAGGATGTTGCATCCTCGACTGCAGCTGTGTTTTGTTGGCTCTGTTAGATTAAGGCTTTATGTGTGGTGGGCTCGGCTTATTTCTTATAAAAGCTCATCAATAAACTTAGCGCTCCAGGCCTAAATTTGTATCGTGCAACTGGACGTTTAGTTTTTTTTTGGCCTGTGTTGTTCTCATCAGAAATTACTGTATGGGACGCACTATGCGTGAATTTTCTTTCTTTCTTTTTTTTTTTTTTTTGACCTCAATATAAGCATGCTCTTTTAGTACGAGTAGGGCTGCACAACCAATTTGCTAGCGTGTGTTGCATTCAATATGGAGGTAATGTTTTATAGGTTGTTTATTGGTACTACAATAAAAAAAAAAAAGATTGTTCATGCTCTCTATAGCCAATAATTCATTGCACAAAACACAATGGTATCAGTGCAAAATTTGTCTTTGTTTCATGTGGACCTGCACTAATAAAAATGATGTCTCTGTGTTCGGATGAGTGCCGCATTACTCATGTAGATGTGGTATCTACATGATGTCTGTTGTGTTATTTACTTTATTTTCTAAGTAACACGTACACTTTAAAAGCATGGTTCAATTCAGTGCTATTTTAAGTAAAGTATTGCCAAGTAAGCTTTGAAAAGTAAAAGTAAAAATTACAATTTTACAAGCCAAGCTAAAGTAGTTTTTTGTTTTTTGTTTTTTTTTTTTGTTTTGTTTTTGTTAAATTTACTTAGTAAAGTAGATTTTACCTGACAGGTAAACTGTACAGAACAGTAGCAGTAAAATTGCTAAAATGTGTTAGTACAAGTTGTTATGAAGATTTTATCACGTAAATCCTACAAGTGTGTGTATATATATATTTTTTCAGTGTGTTAAACCCTGTAAAGTCTGACGTTACAAATAATACTCAGAAAAGTCAACATTCTTTTTAAATATGCAACGGTTTGTTTACCCTTTAAACAAAATCTGTTTTGTTCATGTGTTTTTTGAGTATCATATTTGATAAATCTTGTATTTGTGGCTTTTGTAGTATGATATATATATATATATATATATATATATATATATATATATATATATATATATATGTGTATATATGTATATGTGTATATATGTATATATGTATATATGTATATATATGTAAAAAAAAAAAAAAAACCCTTGTAGCAGTTTGTTGTAATTTGTAGCCGAGTAACATTTATATAGTCAATAAGAATTTTAGTAGATCAAATTTCTGATATAAAAATCATAAATGTGACCCTGGACCACAAAACCAGTCTTAAGTCGCACAGGTATATTTGTAGCAATAGACAAAAATACGTATGGGTCAAAATGATAAATTTTTATGTCATAAGTCATTAGGGTATTAAGTAAAGATCATGTTCCATTAAGATATCTTGTAAATTTACTACCATAATTATATCAAAACTTAATTTTTGATTATTAATATGCATTGCTAAGACAATGCATATACATTTTTTTTTTTTTTTCCCACAATATTTTGATTTTTTTTGCACCCTCAGATTCCGGATTTTCAAATAGTTGTCAAAATCTTGTCCTATTCTAACAAACCATACACCAATGTAGCTTATTTATTCAGCTTTCAGATGATGTATAAATCTCAAAAAATTGACACTATATTTGTGGTCCAGGGTCACAAATATGATAAATAAAACAAACCACAGAGATTCTTATTACAGTATATTAGACTACTTACATGAAATATGTATAAATATCAGTTAGCACTCTTTCCCATTTATATGTCTTAGTAAGATGATATGTTTATGACCAAAGCTCTGTACTTTTTTATTATGGGGGCATAACAATGCAATATAATGATGAGAGATAAATTAATAAACATTCCTCAGAAGCCGGATGGTTCATATTTGGTATGTACATTTTAAAATGATTTAAAAAAAAAAAAAAGAAAAAAAAAAAAAAAAAAAAAAAGATGTATGGATAATCAAGTAAACTTAAGTTGGTTTAGTCCAGTAAATGTTAATCTTGAAATATTATAATATTATCCCTTGGTTTCACAGACAAGGCCTAAGCCTAATCCCTGAAATGTAAGTCTGGGTTGTTTTAACTGAAAGAAAGTTGCACTGGCTGATCTTAAAATATATCAGTGTCTTTGTGTCTCTAGATGCACACCCGTAATGTTATTTTCCAAGGCATGTTTATAAAAAATTATCTAAATGTCGTAACTGAGCTATGTTTTAATCCTGGCTTAGTCTAAGCCCTGTCTGTGAAATCACGCCTAAAAAGTAAAAAAAAAAAAAAAAAAAAAAAAAAAAAGATAAAAAGATTTCAGAGCAAAACACATGAATCATAAACTGAAGTTGCACATTTTTACAATTGTATTAAAACAGCATGAAGTATCAATCAGATAACAGAAGGCATGTAGAAGATTGTGTACAACAGGTTTTGATCATCTTGATTTTTGATCATCTTAGAAAAATGTGTATCAAATATGATTCAGTAGGCATTATGGAGTTAATATAATTGTGAATGTATTTTCATTTACCTTTACCTTCATTCAAAAGGTTAGAATTTGAGACATCAACAACATCAGATCCAGAAGTGTTTTTCTTCCTGTTTGCAAAACTGTTTGTTTTGTGATCCTAATTGTTATTTGCATTTTACTATTTGCGTGTACTATTCATTGTTCGTTCCTGTTGACTGTGACCTAGAACGTCTCTGTGACAAGAGTGTTGATGCATGGAAATATTATGCATTCTACCCACAAATCATCAATCACACTTTACTTCAGTAGTGTGATAGCATTACTAAAAATACATGTATCAATAACGGGAAAGCCTAAAAAAGTACTACTCTTACTCTGTTTCTAAAAAGCGGTATCGTTGCATCCCTAATGATGAGAGAGAGGCTTTAATTTTCCCAGCAGCTGTTACTTCAGCGGGCTCGCAGCGGAGTCCTCCCGCCCCGGCCAGTTCAGTCATTTTCATTAATGCTAAATCCTACATCCTACACAGCTGCTTTAAACAAGAGCTTTTGGAAACAGAGTTGTAATAAGATACCCAGCTCTACCAAGGTGAATAAGAAACAGCCCTCGCTTTACCCGCTCCCTGGCTCTACCTTTCTGCCCTGTTGTATCTTTTGCACATGTATGCGCACAGGTTTGTGATTTCAGTTGTGACTCACCTCTCATAAATCATTGTTCATGTATACTGTCATGAAATTATTCTTAGCAATTGAATAATTTGTCCTACTAGCTGAAAATAGTAACTGACTAGTATTTCATTCGTCATGTGTAAATGTTAGTAGGTTGAATTGCCCTCCTCTGACCTAGAGACTTCTTTTTTTGTCATTCCAGATCTTTCCGATGTGGAACCCAATGTGTTTCTTAGACCTTTTCTGGAGGTGGTCCGCTCAGAGGACACAACTGGACCAATCACAGGCCTTGCTCTCACATCAGTCAACAAGTTTTTGTCATATGGCCTGATAGGTATGTTTTTATTATGCCTAAGAAACAATGCCTGTTCTTTATTATTAAAGAATACCAGATAACAAAGCAAATATATTTAAGCATGTTTATGAATACATTTACAATATATACTTTACACTATTGTTCAGAAGTTTGGGGTCAGTAGGATATATACATAGATATTTAAAAAATATATATATATTTTTTTATTTATTTATTTATTTTTTGGAAGATTTTAAAATAATTTTCTTTTATTCCATAACGATGCATAATACAAAAGATTTCTGTTTTTTTTTTTTTTTAAATAAATGCTGGTATTTTTAAACTTTGTATCATGGTTGCCACAAAAAATATTAAGCAGCACAGCTGTTTTCAAAATTAATAAGAAATGTTTCAGTTATTTTAATTTGTAAAAATGTTCACATTTAGTTATAAAATCAGAACTGCGAGATGATAATTCGCAATTCTGACTTTTTTTCTTGTAATTATGACTTTCTCTCAGAATTGTGAAATATAAACTTGCAATTGCGAGTTATAAAGTCCAGTTTTGAGAGAAAAAAGACAATGTAGTAATATAGAAATAAAGTCAGAATATAATCACAATTCTGAGAAATAAAATCAGAACTGCGAGATAAACTTGCAATTCGGACTTTTTTCTCAAACTCACGTGATATAAATTCGCAATTGCGAGTTATAGTCAGAAATGCGAGATAAAAAAAAAAACTTACAGTTTTGACCTTTTTTTGCAAACGTGAGTTTATGTCTCGCTGTTAGGAGTTATAAAGTCAGAATTGCGAGATAACTTGCAATTCTGACTTTTTTTTGCAATTATGACTTTCTCTCAGAATTGTGAAATATAAACTTGCAATTGCGGGTTATAAAGTCCAGTTTTGAGGGGAAAAAAGACATAATATAGTAATATAGAAATAAAGTCAGAATATAGTCACAATTCTGAGAAAGAATTTTTTTTCTTGGAAATGCAAGTTTATGTCTCACAGTTCTGAATTTTTTTTCTTGCAATTCTGACTTTCTCTCAAAAAAAAGACAGTAATATAGAAATAAAGTCAGAATATAGTCACAATTCTGAGAAATAAAGTTACAATTCTGACTTTTTTTTCAGAATTGCAAGTTTATTTCTCACAATTCTTACTTAACTTGTAATTATGTAATATAAAGTCAAAATTGCAAGAAATAAAGTCGCAATTCTGAGAAAAAAGTCAGAATTGTGAGATATAAACTTTTTTTTCTCAGAATTGTGATTATATTCAGGCTTTATTTCTCAATTGTGAGTTGTAAAGTCAGAATTGTGGGATTTAAAAACACACAATTCAGACTTTTTTTCTAAAAATTGTGTGATATGTTTTTCCTTGAAAATTACACTTTCTCAGAATTGTGAGATTGAACCTTGCAATTCCAAGTCATAAAGTCTAGTTTTGCCGGGAAAAAAGACAAATGTTCTCAGAACATTTGCCAGTTTGTATCTCACAATTTTGACTTAACTTGTATTTGTGTGTTTAAAAAGCCAGAATTGTGATTTTTATATCTGACAATATATAAGGAAAAAGTCAGAATTGTGAAATAAAAAGTCGCAATTATCTTTTTTACATTTTTTATCCAGTGGTGGAAACGGGCTTCCATAAAATATTGATGCACATTAACACAAATAATGATTACTGTTGATATTTTAAACTGATAGTTAGCCTAAAAATACAAATTTAGTTGATGACCAGGGGCTGTCAGGCTTCAAAAATTGACAATTCTTGTCAGTGCATTCATGTGCATCATAACCATTAATGATGTACCAAATTTAAACGTGAATGGTCAGAAAGAAGAAACTAACAATCATTATTTGTTTTGGAAAATGGATTTTTGGTAGAATGCATTTTCCCCTTGTTTTTTTTTGTTGTTTGTTTGTTTTTTGTTTTGTTTTGTTTTTTTGCACCTTAACTCATTAGTCATAAAATCTCCGTTGAGTAGCTCATTAGTCAGTGTTAATAACATATTTTAACATTATTGAATGCACGTCTTAGTTGTGTTGACCAGTGTCACTCTTCCTGATGGGTGGACTGTGTTTTTTTTACTGACGCAGGAGAGCTTGTTTTGCAGCAGTTGTGATCAGCACAGACTGTCCTCTTCCTTCTTAGGGAAATATGATCAGATGCTGCCAAAGTGTGAAACCAGCACCCTGTTCAAGATACAAGCCGTTTCTAATTTTTAAAAAAATACTATGCAGCAGATGTCAAGCAGCTGAATGGTTTGCACAACTGAAGAATGGTTTTTACAGATGTTAAAGGTGCTCAAACCCACAACATACTATAGTGCAGAGTTTGTTGCAGAATCAGATTTCTGGGATGTAGATTGGATTTTTTAACTTTGAACATTGAATCTGGGAATAAAAATCTATTTTAGAATTTTCAGGGTTTTGAAAAATTTTAAACAAAAGCCAAGTTGTAATTTAAAAACCAAGACATTGAAGATTCTAAATAATTTTTTCTGTTTAAATTTGAATATGTGACATGGAAATATAATATAATATAATGTAATATAATGTAAATTAGTAAATGGGTAAGCTGAACTTACAGTGTCACCAAAAGTTAATCATATAGATTTCCATTGATACACAGATGAAATGAATGAATCCCTGACAGCCTGAGAGCTGCTGTCACCCCAGATGCACCATTGTTCCTAATCCTCCATGATGCCAGCATCTCGTCAGGAAGCTCAGGAAGGGTTGCTATGGCAACCTGCACTGTAGATCTCCAAACCTTGGCCTTCTTTACATGTAGGATAAGGGATAGTAGTCACACATGCAAACATTTCCTGGAGTACAAATGAAGTCATGCTCTCAAACAGTACTAGCAGCAGCACACCTTCTATAAATGTAGCTTCTTCTTTTTTTGAGACGTTATTGGCTTTATTCTTTCAGGCTAGGCAAATACTGAATTGAAGGAACACAAAGCAGCATGTAATCGTGCTGTCTGTTTTTTAACATACAGAATGTAGCATTTTTTTTTTTTTTTCCCCCTTAGCAGAGCTTCAGCACTCTTTCTCGCACATTTATTTTCCTTCTCTCTCTCACACGCACAGAGCTGTGCTAATCCCAGGTGAGCACTCCTGACGAGCGTGACATATTAATGCACTCGTATGAGTGTGTGATTAAATGACCTTTAGGTATGTGAGAGGCTGCGTGCTGACTGATGGGTTATGCTCATTCAGACTGCACTAATCTGCCATGAAGAGTGACATTATCATTACTCCCAATTAGCATTCCATAGACATACAGTACAGCCACATGCTATAGGTCTTACATGAACAGCTCTGATGTATTCACAACTCCATCTGATACAGGACACTTAACTTTGGATGTTGGTTATAGACTGTAATTGATCACTGACTCTTCAGGTCTTTCAGATAGGTGGATGTGAGAGATCTGTGGATGAGATGCTGAAGACCAACCTTATACTCCTATATTTAAAAACAAAAAAAAAAACAAAAAAAAAAAGTTTGAGGATTTTTATCGGCAAATGTCTATTTGTTAATTTATAATAATAATAATGAATAATAATAATAATAGTCATACATTATTGACATGTATCTATTTATGTTAATTTATGATGATAATAATAATAATAATAATAATAATAATTCATTGACAAATGTATCTATTTCTGTTCATTCATAATGATAATAATAATAATCATACATTGACAAATGTATCTATTTGTTTATTTATAATAATAATAACAATAATAATAATACATTATTGACAAATGTGTCTGTTCATTAATAATCATAATAATAATAATAATGCATTATTGAAAATGTATCTATTTGTTTCTGATCATTTATAATAATAATCATAATAATAGATTAGAATTATCATGTTTGGATTAATTTAATACATATTCGGACACATTGATACTTGATGCATTGATGATATAATTGATATTTATAATGATAGTTGTTCTCGATAATATTAATAATGATGACAATAGGAACAGTGATAGCTTATGTATTTACTTATGTGTTACTGTTTTAGAATCATTATTTTAATAGTATATGTTACCTGTGGAGGACATTGGGACTCTGTGAATTTTATTATTTATTTATTTATTTATTTTTTTTCCCTAAACACTGTCATTATAAATGTGATAATTTCTTCCATATATATATATATATATATATATATATATATATATATATATATAGACAAAATGTGTGTTCTCAATTGTATCAGTTTTGTATATTATTATAAACGATGAATACATTACTTTTGTAGTAATTAATAAATACAAAGTCTTAATAATGTGTTTTGCAGAAAGTCCAATATCTCCTTTCACAAGAATTGTATTGTTATTAGTAGTAGTATTTATTTTAGTTTTTTGATATTTACACTATTTACTTGTATTGTCAAATCAACTTTTAAAACTAACCTAATTGTTTGCTCAGATGTTTATTTTCAAGACAAAATGTGAAAATCATTTAGCAAGTCCAAACCCTTAAACATTTGGTTTCTCTAAGAAGACCAGGATTTTTTTTATTTGGGGAAGTTGCATGCATAGTCTTGACGAAACCCAAATGTCCTCTACAGTGGATGGACGTGCGTTGCCAGTCCCATGAGGTTTCTGTAGTGTCTTTGGAGAGCTAATGTTCAACTCACTGCCATTACAGTACAGAGACAGAATACTGCCATCTATTGGCCAGCCACATAAATGCAGTGATCTTTGGTACAATTTCTGTTGGTCCCCATAGAGTATCTGTCCCATATAAGCACATTGAAGTTGTCACCAGCTCCCCTACATGTTTGTTGCAGTTTTGGTTTAGGCCAAACAAGCAAACCTGAACACCTGAGTGCCACAGAAGTGAAAGAATAATTTAGTTTTTCTCACCAAGGGCCACAACATGTGATTGTTATCAGTCAAACGCACCAGGCCTGTCCTGCTGTTCCCTCTTAACGGTGTACACTTACGGCACACTGGGGGGTCTTACTGTCACCAAACACACACACACCGCGAATTTGTTTGGCGAGGACTAATTCCCCTCAATCTCAGGCCTGAGGTCGGTGGGCTCGGGGGGACGGCCGTATTGACAGATATCCAGATCCCACTTTTCCCACTCTCCCTTTCCCACTCTTCTTTTTCCCAGGCCGGTACTCAAACCGAAGGCTCACTTACACAGCCACTTATCCCTCTAAAAACTAGAGGCAGCCAGCACACACACCCACCGATGTACGTGGAGTGTTTGGTAAAGTGCTTTCCAGATCCCACCTAGTTTTGAGTTAGAAAGTTGGGACATGTTTTAAAAAAAGTTACTAAAAGTTAAATAATTTGCGACACGATACGCCCTGAAACAGATTTTATGCACATGAGAACTGGACATATGCTTTTTTTTTTTTTTTTTTTTTGGGCACCCATGCACGCCTGGTTTCGGGGTTAACACACGCACCCTTTTCTGCGATGAGCATTTCTTTTGCTTAAGGGACACCCTGGTGTCTGAATGTACTTTTACTTAACCTTTTAGTACACAACAGCTGTTTGAACCTCTTTGATACTCTCGTACACATGCACAAAGACCCTCCAGCCCCACCCAGACTTCAGTTATTTCAACAATGACTCTCCCGCTTGGCTGTGTAGACCGTGCCAAGTGAGGATTAGTATTTTAGATGACTTCTGATGTTGTGCTGAATAGACTGTGGCTCTTGTTTCCGTGGAGATGGGCTGTTTGGAAGGGGGTCCCGTGTTTATTGTGAGCCTGCCTCTTCATTGCTGTTCGGTTCACTCGCACTCGCTCACAAAATTTAACTCAAATTTAGTTGCTCGGTCACTGCGCCACGTCAGCAAGTTATTTAACTCTATAAACAGCCATTTGTTAAAGAAGAGAGGCGTAATGCTTTGATCTCTGTTCTAAACCTTTTACCCGATTTCAGTTCTCTGTTTGCAGTCAGATCATTTTAAGTTGCTAAACTGGACAGTTTTCAGTCCAGTGATCTAGGAAGCGAAAGCATTCAAACGATCCAAGTTAAAACAGCACTAATGTAAAGAAAACAAGGCTGATTACATCACAGATGGCAGAGAGAATAGAGACTCGCATTATGTTTTCAGTAAATTATTTATTCAAATGTTTCGCTTTAAAAACGCAAACTGTCATATTATGTGTACATTCACGTTTCCATACACATTCAGGATAATGTTTTGGTTGGTCATGTGTTGTTGCTCTGTTAAATCATTCTGAATGGATCCGTGTACTGTAGTAGGCATAAGCAATCAGCTCAAGGTGGTTGGTTTAGGAGTTTTCAGTGCGGTCCTATTCAGTATCGGAACTTGACTTGTCTACATGACTTGCAGGAAAAAAGTAAATCACAACACATGTAACATGTAACACATGTAATGTTACATAACATAAAACATGAAATATAACATATAACAGCGTAACCTGTTGTGTAACAACAAAAACAACAAAACACTTGTAACGCATAACATGTAACATGTCACAGAACAAAAAACATGTAACACATCACACAACACATGTAACATAACACATGTAACATAACCTATAACAGCATAACATGTTGTGTAACATGTAACAAAACACTTGTAACATGTCGCATAATGTAACGTGTCCCAGAACAAAACACATGTAACATAACACATGTAACATAATATATAACAGCATAACATGTTATGTAACACATGTAACAAAAAACACTTGTAACGTGTCGCATATGTAACGTTGCATAATGTAACGTCACAGAACAAAACACATGTAATTTATAACACAACACATGTAACATAGCACATGTAACATAACATATAACAACATAACATTGTGTAACACGTAACAACAAAACACTTGTAATGTGTCGCATAACTAGTAACATGTCGCATAACATGTAAACATGTCACATAACGTAACGTGTCAGTGTCACATAACATGTAATGTAACGTACCACAACATAATGTGTAACGTCACATAACACAGCATAACATAACATAGAATAACATGTAACACAAGATATAACGTAACATAACACAACATCAACATAGCATAACATGTAACAGCATATAGCATGTAGCATAGAACAACATAACACACAACAGCATATATCATATCCTATAACATAACATATAACCGTAGTAACAGGTTTACGAGAGTGTGGACAGGAAGAACAAATTATCACATTTAGGGTACGATTGTTTTTAAAACAAGTGAACGGATTAGTAAATCATGAACACAATTTACTTTTTTTTCCCGTGCAGGGCTCTGTAACATGCTATATACTATAAATTCTGGAAAGTTTTTTCCAGTATATATATATATATATATATATATATAGTGTGTGTCTTAACTTATCTTGGAATAAGTTTGTCTTGAAATAAGCTTGCAGAAAATACCGTTTTGTGAGAATCACCCTTCCATCTTTTGGTTTACTTCAGCAGTAACAGGGGGCGGGGCTTAGTGGATGTCAACACCATAGAAGCTCCTCCTCCATCTCTCTTCTGACTATCACATGGCGGTAAAGCATAAAGTGATTGGAATAAACGTCCAACCCCAACTGTCTGACAACATTTTGCATAACAGTGATAGAAATGATCCTCAGATGTCTACTGGCTTCCGCAAGTATATTGGCCTCCTGTTTAATCACTGGGCAATTATTAAAGAGTTTTGCCATCTGAACCCTTTTCTCAGACCTTAATAACTATGTGGGTCTCGCTCAGAGTTCAGAGTAAAGGCTGTCCTGTGTCTCAGTCTCTCTCTTTCTGTGTGTTATTTGCCTGCTAATAAGTGGAATGCACTCTTGTGTCAAGGCTTTACCTGCAGTCACAGCCCCAGCCTCCTCCCCAGGCAGCCCGCGCTTATTAGTTAATGAAATGCTCTTTAAAGGCGATGGGAAAGAAAAAGCAGCCTGGCTCCAGCCTGCTATCTGGCCCTGCTTGGGTTTCAAAACATCGTTGCCTAGACAGCCAATTTACCAGGCCGTCCACAAAAGCGCACACATCTGGTGATTAGATGTCAGATGGCTGTTCGGCGCTCTTCACATGGACTGTGGTCAGTTGATAGCGATGTGGGGGTTGAACCGGTGACCAGGTTAATTGTGTAAGATTAATCATGTAACCAGGGCCATGTCATTATGACCCACGCACAACTTATCTGGCTGAGAATCAGGAGCATTAATGAGAGAGTGAGGGGGAATATATTAGGATATTTTTAGTTTGTTTTAAATTTCGCTGTCCCTGTCCTCCACAGATGCCAATCATGAAGGGGCAGCGGAGGGCATCGAGAACATGGCTGATGCAGTCACACACGCAAGATTCGTGGGCACCGACCCCGCCAGTGATGAGGTGGTTCTGATGAAAATCCTTCAGGTAACACACATAATCAGATCTTTTACGTGTTGGGTGGTGGTGCTAACAAATGGTTCATTTTTTTTTTTTGTAATAAAACCATAAAAAATATAAATAATATAAATTCAAATAATTAATCATTAATTTTGAGGTTAGTAAGTTAGGGTTAGGGTTAGGGTTAGGGTTTTTTTTTTTAATGTTGAAGTATAGTATTGAAAACTATGGAAGCCCATTTCTGCTGATGAATAATAAATAATAACAATAATAATAATAATAATAATCATTAAAAAAAAAAAAAGTTATTGCAACTTTATCACACAGTTTTGACTTTTTTCTCAGAATTGCATGATACAAACTCGTAATTCTAACTTTTATATTTATGTTTTATATTTATATTGATACGTAAACTCTCATTGTGAGAAAAAAGCCACAATTGCGAATTTTTGTTTAGCAGTTCTGACTTTTTTCAAGTTTGTATCTCGAAATTCTGACTTTATTCTTCTGAATCGCGTGATATAAACTCACAGTTGTGAGAAATAAAGTCAGAACTGCAAGATAAAAACTAGCACAATCCAAACTCTTTTCACAATTGCAAGTTGGTCTCACTATTCTGACTTTTCTCACAATACGATTTTGTATTTCACAAATCTGTGTGAAAATTTGATGTGAAATTTTTTTTTTTTGTCTTGCAATTGACTTTTTTCCTTGCAAGGAGAGTTTGTAATTTGCAATTCTTTTTTTTTTTTCTCTGAATTGTTTGATATAAACATGCAATTCTGACTTTTTTCTCCTAACTGCATGATTTAAACTCACAATTGTGAGAAATGGTCAGAATTGCAAGATAAAAACATGCAATTCTGTCTTTTTTTAATCTGAATTGCATGATATAAAGTCACAATTGTGAGATATTCTATTCTATTCTATTATATTATATTATATTATATTATATTATCTTGCAGTTCTGACTATTTCTCACAATTGTGACTTTATATCACGCCATTCAGATTAAAAATTGTATGATTTACGCTCACAATTGCGAGAAATAGTCAGAATTGCAAGATATAAATGTGCAACTCTGACTTTTTTCTCTGAATTGCATGATTTAAAAACTCGCAATTCTGACTTTTATCTATGAATTGCGTGATATAAACTCACAGCTGTGAGAAATAGTTAATTTGTTTTTCCAAATTGTGATATAAACTTACACTTGTGAGAAATAAAGTCAGAAATGCAAGATAAAAAGTCAGAAATGCAAGATAAAAACTCAGAATTGCATGATATTCACTGACAGTTGCAAGAAAAAAGTCAGAATTACAAGTTTTTATCTTGCAATTCAGACTTTATTTCTCCAAATTGCGTGATATAAGCTTACAGTTGTGAGAAATAAAGTCAGAATTACAAGATAAAAATTCTGACTTTTGTCTCCAAATAGTGAATTTTTTTTTTTCTCGCAGTTGCATGTTTATATCTCACAATTCTGACTTTTTTTTCCTCAGGGTCGTGAGATTATAAATTGAGTTATAAATCCAATTTATATTTCACTTAATAACTTAATGACTTGCAATTCTGAGAAAGTCAATATCTCACACTTCTGCCTTTATAACTTGCAATTATATATATATATATGCTAGTTACGCTGTATAAAAACGCTGTATGAAGAATCACGGGTATCGGATAATCTGATCTACCTGATAGTCTGACATCCATCCAGATAAGATTCAGTATGAGATTTTGTTTTATTTTATATTATTATTATTATATTAATAATTGTATGATTATTTCCAGGTTTTAAGGACTTTGCTGCTGACTCCAGTTGGAGCCCATCTGACCAATGAGTCTGTTTGTGAGATCATGCAGTCCTGTTTCCGTATATGCTTTGAAATGAGATTAAGTGGTAAGTAAAAATTAAGTGGAAACTATAAAAATTGTCTTTTTTCAATTTCTTTTTGCTTTTCACTTTTCTGTACCGTCTAAGCTCTTGCAATGCCATGGTCATGAGCTTGATTCACAGGGGAAAATGTATACTTTAAGTGTTTTGTAATTAGCTACAGTCTAAATGTTGTTGTTCGTCCTGAATCTCGAACTGCTCAATATGGGAATCGGCCTCCTGTGCTCTCAAGACTGTGATAAACCCCTGCTCTAATCCTGACCAAACAGAGTCTGGACTCTGAGCCCCTGAGGTGCTGCTCTTGTCCTTTGGACTAACATTTCCTTTTCTTTCTCTCTGTTGTTTTTTTTTTTCTCTCTCTCTCTGGTTTTGCTTTTTTCTCATCACAGAGCTGCTGAGAAAGTCAGCTGAGCACACGCTGGTGGACATGGTGCAGCTGCTCTTCTCCAGGTAACTAGAGAGAGAATGGAAGAGGGGATGTAGAGATGGGGATTAGGAACAGAGTCGTGTTCTTGCTGTTCACATAATCAAACCGAACCTGAGACCAAACACAACAGGAACTGGGTCTGTCTCCGTAACGGGCTCCGGTTTCACTCTCAGGCCTCGCTCAATTACCTCCAGAGGTTTCCGACTTCCCCCTCACACGCAGACAGGGACAGGTGAAAGCATCAGTCTCTGACAATGCAAAGCATGGCTAATTACCAGGCCCACACAGAATCTGCTGCTGCTGCAGTTCTCTCTCTCTGGACCGCAGTGTATGGGGGAAAAGTACAATTAGCAGAGTTTTTTTATATATATAAAATCTCTTATGCTCATTAAGGCTGCATTTATTTGATCAAAAATACAGAAAAATCTGTAATATTATAAAATATTATTACAATGTAAAACACTTATTTTCTATTTGAATATAAGTAAAAAATTTTATTTATTCCTGTGATGCAAAACTGAATTTTTTAGCATCGTTACTCGTTACAGCGTCGCGTCACATCATTCTTCAGAAATCATTCTAATATGCTGATTTGCTGCTCAACAAATATTTCTTATTATCAATATTGAAAAGAGTTTTGTGGACGCCATGTTTTTCAGGATACTTTTAATAGAAAGTTCAAAAGAACAACATTTTTTGACATAATTAACAATGTAAAAGTCTTTACTGTCGCTTTCAATAAATGTATTAAATTAATTTTTTTATCAAGTTTAATATAATTTGAAACTTTTATTTTAATTAATTCAATAATTTAATAAAATACTTAAAAAAAAATATCAATAAAAAATAATTAAAAATTATAATAATAATTATTAATAATTTAATTTAATTTAATTGAATTTAGTTTAATTTAATTTAATTTAATTTAATTTATCAGTATGTCCCATAGGAAAAAAAAAAGTGTGGAAAATGTTAAAACAGTTAATCATCCTAGCCTACTTTAGAATCCTAAATTATTCATAATATAATTAGTCTATTTTAGAAAATTAAGAATATTAAATTCCAAGGTGATATTCAAACAGTGCATTTTCCTCTGAAATGTACAAGTTCTTTTCAAAATTTACAAGTTCTTTTCAGGATACTGTTAATAGAAAGTTTAAAAGAACAGCATTTATTGAAACAGAATTTTAAAAGTATTTAATGTCACTTTCAATAAATTTATTAAATCATTTTTTTATCAAATTTAATATAATTTTACATTTTTATTTTATTAATTTAATAATTTAATAAAAGCATTTATTATTATTATTATTAATAATAATAATAATAATAATAATAATAAATAATTAAAAACGCTTATTGAACCCAGATGTTGAATGGAACTGTTTTTTTATTTTAATTTAATTTATCAATATGTCCAATAGAAAAGGCTACAAATAGGAGTGTAGTAAACAAATTCTGCTAAATTTTTAAGCGTTCCCTTAAAATCAGTGTGGAAAATGTTAAAAAAATGTATCATCCTATCCTACTTTAGAACCTTAAATTATTCAAAATATAATTAGTGTATGTTAGAAAATTAAGAATATTAAATTCCAAGATGATATTTAAACTGCATTTTCCTCTGAAATTTACAACAAGTGTTTTTCAGGATACTTTGAATAGAACAGCATTTATTGAATTTTTTTGAACAATGTAAAAGTCTTTACTGTCATGTTCAATAAATTTATTAAGTTAAAAGTTTAATCAAATTGAACAGAATTTTAAACTTTTATTTTAATTAATTTAATAATTTAATAAAAACATTTATTTAAATAAAAATAAATAAGTAAATAAATAAAAAAGCTTACTGCCACCAACTATTGAATGGAATTATTTTTAAATTAAAAATGTAATTTAATTTATCAATATGTCCCATAGATAAAGCTACAAGTAGGAGTGTAGTAAACAAATTCTGCTACATTTTTAGGCGTGGAAAATGTTGAAAAAAGTTAATCATCCTGGCCTATTTTAGAACCTTAAATTATTCATAATATAATTAGTCTGTGTTAGGATATTAAGAATTTAAATTCCAAGGTGATATTCAAACAATGCATTTTCCAATTTACAAGTAGTTCTTGGCCATAAATGTCTAAATACAAGTATTAAGTGCAGATATAGTTCACTGACGTCATTATGCACTTGCGATGGCGCATATATCATAATCATGAACTTTATAGAAATATGTAGTTTTAAATTTTCTTTCTGACTAGTTCATATCTAACATGTGGTTCTATGACTGTGGTGTAATTGTGAGCAGAAGCCCTTAGTCTTCTCATGCAGGTCATAGTGTACTGCTGCTCTAATGCAATAACATGATTATGGGGTGGCATTTATCAGAGGTGCGTATCCACTCGCATTAGACTTCCAGTCACATCCCGCACAGACGAGAGGATGAGATCGCGGAGCACATCTCACTCTACCCATCTGCATATAGATTAGGGACACACATGCACTCGCACACACATATGTATGTACGCCCAACAAAGACATAATGACAAAATTCAGTTTCTTATGAAAAGCTCAATCAAAAAAAAAAACCAGATTATATTTTTTTGCATTAAAAACATGCGTCTGAATAATATCACAGTGTTTTGACCCGGTTTTCAAACCACGTAAACATCCTCTGTTTGTTTTTATAATTTCACGCACTGTAAACGTCCTTCAGATGAGTAGCATTCATTAATAATTTTTAATTATAGCTGATAACGCCTTTTAATCTATGAAATGCGCGCATACACGCAAACTCACAACCTGAGTTTGCGGCTCCTATTGTGCACGTTCTTATTGCCCAGACCCTCTTGTCCACGTCGCCTTCACAATGAGGGTGTGAAAGGCCTTAATAATGAGTGTGTGTATTTCTGTGTGCCTAAGGGTAATAAGCAGTGAATGTAGTGTGTGTGTGTGTGGTCGAGAGAGCCAGAGTAATGAACAGCGGATCTTATTGAGTGCTCAGAAGGAGGCTTAAGCAGCCTGCTGAAAGCATTAGGGATGTTAATCTGTTGGACTCACAGATCATCCTATAATCAAGCCGGCAAGACAACACTCCATTAACGCCGAGCAGAGTTAACATCAGGAGCCGTCTCTCCCAGGCTGCCTGTGCGAGCGCTGACATCTCACTCGAGGAAAAGCCGCAGTGTCCACACAACACGCACACATGCAGACAATGCATTCGAGGCTGAGAACATCATCCGTCTAATTCAGCTAATGAACCGGTGCAGGGGGTCAAAAGTCACGCCCTGGGAACGAAGATGCCGACTCTTCGGACATATTGTCTATCCTCCGTTTTTGGTTTTGGAGAGGTTTCTCGGAATGATAATTCCGAATGAGTTAATTAATCTGCAGTTTGGGAAACTAGATGTGACCCAGTATTTCATTATTATTATTATTTTTTTTTCAGACTTAATACCTAGTCCCCAGAAAATGTCAATTAAAATGAATATGTAGTATTCTTTGATTAATAAAAAGGTAAAAAATAACAGCATTTATTCAAAACATAAATCTTTTTTAAACAATATAAGTCTATACTATCACTTTTTATTAATTTAACACATCCCTGCTGAATAAAAGTATTAAGAAAACATTTACTGACACCGAATCCTGAAAAAATAAAATAAAATAAAATAATTAAGCAGCACAACTATTTTCAACATCGATTAAATTTAGCATATTAAAATGATTTCTGAAGGATCATGTGACACTGAAGACAGTAATTAAGACTCAGCTTTGCATCACAGGAATAAATTCTGTTTTAATTAAAATAGAAAACCTCTAATTTAAATTGCAATAATAATTATTTAATAATATATATATTTTTCTTTTTTCAGTATTTTAATCAAATAAATGCAGCCTTGATGAGCATTAAAACGACTTTAAAAAAATTACAAATCTGACTGATCCCAAACTTTTTTTTAATAAAGTGTATATAAAGACTTATTTATATTGTGTGTGTGAAAGGTCTTAAGCATTATATTATAAAGACATTATTCCAAAATAAAATAATTGACTTTTTTTTTATATTGCACTTAATGTTTACTTGACATTAAATTGAAAACTTTTTTTTCCTGTGTAATGTGAGATGCATGAATCTTAAAAAAGGGCTGTAAATTGAATAATTAATTGTTATATATGTAAATAATAATTATTAATTATTCCATCATCCATCCAGTCTTTAGAAAGTAAAATAAAATTTGTTACATGTATTTAAAATCTTGTCTATTTTTATTTAAACCATGAGTATTAACAGACTGTGGGAGTAGTAGTTTAAAAATGTGACCCCGTCACCTCTATAACATTGATATTATAAAATGTGTAGCCATAAATGCATGCAATAACTCATAATATTTGTTTTTCAGATTGCCACAGTTCAAAGAGGAGGCCAAGAGTTTTGTGGGCACTAACATGAAGAAGGTAAATATAAAATCCCCCTCAGATCTCCATTCCCCCTCCAGACCCGTTACACCTGTTTCCCATCTGCCTTCCTCATTTCTCATTTACTTTATGAGCTTTGTTACGTAGAGGTCTCCATACCCATAAGTGAGGTCAGTTGCCGTTGCATAATTATTATACCTGTGTGTGTGTCATCCATCAGGTCAGGACATGGAAAGTAGTATCTAGTGAGAATTAACTGTGTTTTCCAGCCACAGTTGCTTCTGTATTTGAAAGACCTTTGCTCCTTTTCATCTTAATTATTTAGGGATCAAAGACTCTCCCTTCTCCTGTCTTTTCATACCTGATTGTTGTTGTTGAGTTCATCCTTTGCCCATTTACCTGTTCCAACTCGCAGATCCCAGGCTGTATTCTGGACACACAGGATTTTATTTATGCAGATCAGCCTAGAAACACCAATCAGACGGGCTTAGAGAGGGTATAGCACATTTACATGCATTAAAACAGCCGTTTTTATTGGGTTGCAGCTAGTGCATTTAAATACGCCGGGACGCATGGCTTTCTGTTTGAATGCATGGTGGGGAGATTCGCTAAGGAGTAAGCAACCGTTTGTCATAGCAAATTTGTCATAGGTCCTATACAATTTAAGCTATTTTGACAACATCTGTAGCATGTAATTTCTTCTTGCTCAAAATGCTTCTATTCAATTTCACAGACATAATTTTTTAGTATCTGAACTGAAAAATGAGCTTGAAAATGAAATTATAACTGTACTGTTACTATTCACAGACAAAAAGTAGTGAAGAGGGGGTTCATATGATATATATCATATCACAGTTCATTTTGCAGTATATTCCAAATTAATCCAACTTTTCATGCAGCCATTTACTTTAAATAAATAGTCCATTCCTGAATGAAAATTTCCTGATAATTTACTCACTCACCCCCCCATGTCATCCAAGATGCTAATGTCATTCTTTTCTCAGTCTAAAAGAAATCAAGGTTTTTAAGGAAAACATTCCAGGATTTTTCTCCTTATAGTGGATTTCATTGGGGATCAATGGGTTGAAGGTCCAAATTGCAGTTTAAATGCAGCTTCAAAAGGCTCTACACGATCCCTGTCATTTTCTAAAAAAATAAAAATGTATATGCTTTTTAACCACAAATGCTCATCTAGCACTATCTCTGCGATGTGTGTCTGCGACTACACGCATTATGTAATCACGTTTCGTCTCTGTACTTTGTTTCAAAAACGTAGGGTAGGGTGAAAAACTCCATCTCATTTTCTTTTTCAACTTCAAAATCATCCAACAATGTTATTTTTGCAAAGGGCTTTCTTTGCACGTTCACTTTGTAAACACTGGGTTCTGCCTATGTCACGTGTGAAGTCAAGCTAGTGCGAGATGAGCATTTGTGGTTAAAAATTATATACATTTTTATTTATTTATTTATTTATTTATTTATTTATTTTTTAGAAAATGACCAGTTGTTTCACTAGTTAAGAACCTTATTCCTCAGCTGGGATTGTGTAGAGCTTTTGAAGCTGCGTTGAAACCGCAGTTTGGACCTTCAGCCCATCGGCCACCATTCGCTTAAGTCTGACATCAAGTGTCACCTCTTCCGTGACTTCCAGGTCCAAACACTCTATCAGATGACATGAGAAAACAACAAATGGTAGTAATTATACACTTACAATGTGATATAATACTACCAAAAAATAAATATAAAAATTATTTGTGTTCGGGACGCTGTGAGCACGGAGACTGTAGTGTGCACTGTAAATTTGAAAACATTTATTAATATGAATAAACAGTGCTCATAAATGACTGCTGAGATGGTGTTCCTAAGTGAACAGCGTTCGTTGGTGCGTTCAGTGGACGCATTACGTCATCACTTAAGCCCATTGCAGTCCACTATATGGAGAAAAATCCTGGAATGTTTTCCTCAAAAACCTTAATTCTTTTTGACTGAAGAAGGAAAGACATGAACATCTTGGATGATATAGGGGTGAGCAAATTATCAGCAATTTTTAATTCTGGAGTGAACTATTCTTTTAAAATCAAGGGAGTACTTGAGGAAAATATTTTGTTAAATGGGTTTGGTTGGCAAAAAACTTGGCAAACACTTTGTCTGAGGTGACTGATGTTGTGCAACAGATGCTGTCAATAGAGCTTAAAGGAAAAGTTCACTTTGCAGAACAAAAATTTACAGATAATGTACTCGCCCCCTTGTCATCCAAGATGTTCATGTCTTTCTTTCCTCAGTCATTAAGAAATTGTGTTTCTTGAGGAAAACATTTCAGGATTTCTCTCCATATAGTGGACGTCTATGGTGCCCCCAAGTTTGAACTTCCAAAATGCAGTTTAAATGCAGCTTCAAAGGGCTCTAAATGATCCCAGCCAGTAGAAGGGTCTTTTCTAGCGAAACGATCCATCATTTTCGAAACAAATTGACAATTTATGTACTGTTTAACCTCAAATGCTCATCTTGTCTCGTCTCTGTAATCCAGTTCATGACAGTTAGGGTATGTTGAAAAACTCTTCTTCTACATCGTCCAACCTCGCTGTTTTACCTTTTTTTTTGTAAAGGGCATTTGATCTTCACTTTGTAAACACCGGGTCGGTACTTCTGCAGCGATGCAGGACGATTTTGAAGTTGGGGAAGAAATGAAATTCTTAAGTTTTTTGACATACCCTAACCGTATTGACCGTATTGAACCGGAAAAAACAGAGTTCACGCGGACTTGGACAAGACGAGCGTTTGAGGTTAAAAAGTATATAAATAGTCAGTTTGTTTCAAAAATGACCGATCGTTTTCCTAGATAACACCCGTCTTTCTCGACTGGGATTGTTTAGAGCCATTTGAAGCTGCTCAAGAAAGCTGTTTCTTAAGAAACAATTTCTTATCAACTAAAGAAAGAAAAAGAGACAAACATCTTGGATGACAAGGGGGTGAGTACATTATCTGTAAATATTTGTTCTGGAAGTGAACTTCTCCTTTAACTTGTTCTAGATCCAAAACATCCCTTCAGAAGTATTCACGTAGCTATTTCTATGGATTAAACAGTGTATTGTGAATATGGAAATATTAGGGCTTGTGAGTAATACTTCATATGAGTGTGAAGTGAATTTAGAGAGATGATGTTGTCCTAAGGCAAGAATATATTAGATGAACAGTCATGGGTAAACAATCTAACATACCTATAGTTTAGGTTGAGCTTTATGCTTTATGCAAATACACTGAGTAGAGGTGAAACCACAACAGGGCTTTTATTTTCATATTTTCATTTCGGTTCCATAGTTTCATTTGAATGTTACTTTCTGTATTTGAATGTACATTCATTCGAATGGGTCTTTTTTTTATTCTTCAAAGACCAGATATCCTATTTGACTGCCATTTTGCATGCTCTGTGTGTTCCTGGTCTGTTTATTGCACCCATAATTTTTGTCCTTGGTTAGTCTCCCCAATTAATACGTGTTTGTTTGTAACGTATGCTGAGGTGCTACTCCCCCCGTTTCCTCTCAGAGATGCATCGGGTTAATGTCGTTGAATGGGTGTGTTATTGAGCTCCTGATAATGAATGTGTGCATGGATGTCGTCCTGGTATGCGTGTCGATTTCTCCCATGTACACCCCATGCATGAAGTTATATGTGCTCCCATGTCATGAGCTTGTGACATGTCCATCACTAATCCCGGGGCCTGCCCCCTTCTCTCCTGAGGCTTACAATATCTTATGGAAAAACAAACGAGTGCAGGTAAGGAAGAAGAGATCGTCACCGATCAGACTCACTTTAACCCTGTACAACCCCCCGTTTGTTTAACCCATGACAGTGTTTTGACAAGATAACAGGTCCAAGTTCTTTGTTACATTGTTGGTTTCATGTTGATGTTAGAATTCACTGAATACACTGGTTTTATGAAAGCAAGTGAAACAAGCTGAGACAAGCATTTGGTAATTATTCTGAGATACTGTTTCAGTTTGTTTTTAATGTATTTTAATTAACACATTTCACTGCATTCTTCTGATAATGCATATATATCCCATTCATTTTCTCCATAGCGGAGATGTTTTTTAACAATACGTTATAAACCTTTAAACACAGACCTATTTTTTTTTTGTTAATTCATAGTGAATAACTGCATTATTAATGATTATGTAAGGAAACAATAATAATAATAATACACAATAATAGAAAAACTGATAATCATGATTATTTTGGTCGAAAATTATAATCGTTCTCATTTGAGAATTTTTTTTTTTTTTTTTTTTTGTTTTAGAATTATTACACCTTCACATAAGCATATAAACCAAGAGAATGAATTTACCTTTCTGTAGTTTGCCAATTTATTATATGCGTTAACATTGTCTACATTATGAAAACTGTAAAACCTTCAGGAAGATTTTCTAAAAAGTGGTTAAATTCCTGTATGGTAACACTTTCCAATAAGGTGTCATTTGTTAACAGTAGTTGATGTATTAACTAACATGAATGAACAATACATTTATCACATGATTTATTAATCTTTTTAATGTTAGTTAACAAAAATAGTTGTTCATTGTTAGTTCACAGTGCATTAACTAATGTTAAACACGACTTGTGATTTTAATAATGCATTAGTCAATGCTGAAATCAACATTAAATAAAATTAATAGCTGCTGTAGAAGTATTGTTCATTTTTAGTGCATGTTAAATAATGCAGTTAACTAATGAATCTTATTGTAAAGTGTTACCTGTACATTAATTCCAAATCGCTAACTTTTTTCTATTAAAACAGCACATTTGATGCTGTAGCGCAGATGTTGCGTAAGTGCATTTATTCAGCAGCCAGTGTGGAGAGAGTATGTGCACATGGTTGCCAGCTTGGAAAGATTAAGTAAAACACTGGGCAGAAAATGTATCCATTTAGAAGAGAAGCTCTGATTAGGGATTTTACACTCTTGACATCTGGCAAGCGCAAGCGTGAAAGCTTGTGGGGGCTTGTTACCAATTCAGGAGAAAGGAAATGTCAAATAAAAAAGAAGCTTTTTTAGGATAAATAACCAGCGGGTGAATATTACAGATGATTATATTTAATTCATTTAGAAAAGCAGAAATCGTGATCACGAATAAAATACTATCGTGCAGCACTACTTCATGGGATTGTAGTTCTTTCTAAATTAAAGCCATTAAGTACATAGTTCTGTAGCTTTGTCTTGTTTGCTTCAACTCAAAGTTTGTAATGTGATTTACGTTGTAGCTGGTTGGTTTGGGTCAAGGCTTAAATCATGGGAGAATGAATGGGTAGCTGAGTTGTGAGCTTGCAGTCTGACAACCTGAAATGTGAATGTGAAATACAGTTAAAACGCTATGCTGAAAACTGAAAACAGCCATTACTACCACAAATGTGCTGATTTGTTACTCTAGAAACCTCAGCTGAAAATAATTTTGCTACTTTAATTGTAGAAATATTGTGGAAATATTCTTAAACAACATTTTTGCTTTAAAAATGGGCAAAAAGCCCATCTTTCTCCAGAATCACATCATTCTGTTCTGCTATTTTGTGTGTGAAGGTGCACTACTGTGATGCTTCTTCAAAAATAATAGAAGAAACGATAATGTGATTAAGTAGCTGGTACCAGAATAATACAATCTTTTGCTTCTCATTTCTATACACAATAATCGGATTAGTTTTGTTGACTTAAATGTTTATATACTGATAAAAGTGAACACAATCACCTCAGCATATATACAGACCCTAGAGTTTTTTGACAAAATGACATGACTGTTTGTGTTTATGCATCTTTTTGAGTAATGGCATTGTTTTTTTTATGGTCATTTGAGGTGTCATGAGATTTTGTTTTCGTCTAGCTCTCCTGCGTGGTTCTTTGTGCAGTGAACTGCAGCGTTTGGCTTGATTTAACAAGTCTGTGTTTGTTTTGAAGCTAAAGATGAGAGCCGGGGGAATGAGCGAGTCGTCCAAGTGGAAGAAGCAGAAGCGTTCTCCCCGCCCCCCTCGTCACATGGTGCGCAGTCCCTCAGGACAGATGGATCCAGCCCAGTCCAGTACCCTCACCAACAACCTTTCAGGTATGCAAAGATAAGTCAGTTAGATTCAATTTGTGTTTTAAAGTTTACACTACTGATCAAAAATATGGGTCTGTAAGATTTTTAAATGTATTTGAAAGAAACCTCTTACGCTCTCCAAGGCTGCATTTACTTGATCACATTTACAGTATTATTGTAAAATATTATAACCAAATAATGTTAAAAATAAAAGCAATTATTTGAAATAGAAATCTTGGTAACACTTCACTATAAGGTTCCATTTGTTAATGTGTTAAATATTATAATATAATATTAATATGAAAATTCTGTCATTAATTACTCACCCTCATGCTGTTCCAAACCCGTAAGACCTTCATTCATCTTCAGAACACAAATTAAGATATTTTTGATGCAACACAACTACCACATTCAAGGCCAAGAAAGATAGTAAGAACACTGTTAAAATAGTCCATGAGACATAAGCGATTCAACTCTAAGGTTATGAAGCTATGAGAATACTCTTTGTGCGCAAAGAAAACAAAAATAATGTCACATGGACTATTTTAACTCAGAATTTTAATTTTTAAGTGAATCTCTTTAACTACATTAGTTAAGATGAACTAACGATGAAAAATATATTTATAAAAAGCATTTATTAATCTTTGATAATGTTAATGTTTTACTAATGCTTTATTAAAATCAAAAGTTGTATCTGTTCATATTTTATTAATGGATCTGAGCTAACATAAACTAACAGTGAACAGCTGTATTTTCATTAACTAACATTAACAAAGATTAATAAATTCAGTAACAAATATCTTGCTCATTGTTAATGTTAGTTGCAAATAACTAATGTTAACAAATGAGATTATTGTGAAGTGTTACCAAGATTTTTAGTAACATTATTAATGTCTGTACTGTCACTTTTGGTCAATTTAATGCGTCCATGCTGAATAAAAACAATTTCTTAAAAAAAAAAAAAAAAATCTTAATGAACCCCAAACTTTTACAGCAGTGTGTGTGTACCAATACAAAATAATAAACAGCAGTATATACCTACATATTTTTTTAACTAAATGTTATTTCATTATATGAAAAATGTTGCTAGATATTTCTGCGTTACATAAAACAATATTTAAAAATGTTCACTTTTTAATTAACTTTTGAGCTTTGCTATTAAAATAACTCCGTATCCTCTCTTACTTGCGAGAATTGAAACAAAAACAAATAGTGAATTTCTTGACTAAAATGTATTTTGTGTACAGTGTAATCATCATATCCACCTTATTTTTCAACACAGAAGTAAGCCTATGGGCGAGATGTCCAATTCATTAGCTGCTATAGGGAAATAACGAGAAGAATAACAACGTGCAGTAAACGGTACAACTGCTTGCACTACAAACCAGTGTGCTCATAATTAAGATAATACATTAAAAAAATGGTAAGACACACCAGTTTGCAATATTAAGCAACAAAACAAGCACTTTTGTACAGCTAAAAATAGCTAAACATGTCTGAGACCAGAAGCCATAAAATTTACAAATGGCTATGCCCATCTTTACAGGAAAAATAAGGTGGATAAACATTCAGTATATCATCCTGTTTTAAGGTTAAGAAGAATAGCATGTTCTCATCCCAGTGTGTTTATTTCAGGTGGAGTTCCTTTCATAGAGCAGCACAGTGGAGGTTCTTCTGCTCTTCCTGGTTCAGACAGTGCAGCTTCGTCCATCTCCAGTCCCACCACTGACAGTGGCTTAGACACCGGCTCTAAAACAACATCAAAGGAAGATCTCACAGACTTGGAGCAGAGCAGCTCAACGGCCACCACTCCCATGACACCCTCCACAGAGCCAGGCAGACTGGAATCACAGGTATCCCTCAGACCATCATTAACCTATAAGTAAAATATAAGCATCAATAAACTAAAGTGCATGGGTTTAGAGCTTGATGGTATAATGTACTGTGTCATTAGGATGGCAGAGAAGTGGAACGTGCTCAGTCAGCCTCAGTGGAATCCATTCCTGAAGTCCTGGAAGACCGAGACTTGCTAGCTGACCAGTCGGATTCAGCATCAGTTCACGACATGGACTATGTAAACCCCAGAGGCGTGCGCTTCACACAGTCCACCCAGAAAGAGGGTAAGAGGAATAGTGCATCCAAAATATACATCAAAGGCCCCGACATCAAAATGAATTCACACCAGTTTGTTTTTCGATTTTTTTTTTTTTAAATATATTACGGCTGTTATGCTCTCGTTTCCTGAAATGCAATTGAAGTACCATTGTGTTTCTCCAGGTGCTGCTCTAATCCCGTATGGTCTCCCGTGCCTGAGAGAGCTCTTCCGCTTTCTCATCTCTCTCACCAACCCACATGACCGCCATAATTCAGATGTGATGATGCACATGGGCCTCCAACTGTTGAACGTGGCTCTAGAAGCTGCACACATTGCCCCCTACCAGTCGTTGCTCTGTCTTGTCAAAGATGAGCTCTGTAGGCACCTCATACAGGTGCAACTTTGTTCTTTTCTAATCTTTTTTTGTGTGTTTCTCTGTTTTCAGCTGTAGTAAATATTCTCTGTGTCTCTTTGTAGTTGTTAGGCGTGGACCGAATGAATCTATACGCCGCCTCCATACGCGTGTGCTTTCTTCTCTTTGAAAGCATGCGAGAACATCTCAAGTTTCAGCTTGAGGTACGTGACTGAATGATGGATTTTCTATGCTGAGATATAAGCCATCTCCGATGCTGAAAGTCACTCTTTGTATGTCTCTGTAGATGTACCTGAAAAAGCTAATGGACATCATTACCTCAGAGAACCCTAAAATGCCCTATGAGATGAAGGAGATGGCCTTGGAGGCCATCGTACAGCTCTGGAGGATCCCCAGCTTTGTCACAGAGCTCTACATAAACTACGACTGTGACTTTTACTGTTCCAACCTGTTTGAGGATCTCACCAAACTGCTCTCTAAGGTGAGCTACTCCAACTCCAGACATTCAGCTAGCAGGGACTAATGAAGAAATAGATATAGAGTTTGAAAATAGTCCTTCGAAATGCGCAGCACTTTAATTTTTTGTGTTTATTAGAGGTTCAAGCACGAAGTGCTGAAACCCTATTGTAATTGTTAGAATGGTCACGGATCAGCGATCTCCATGTAAAACTGATCATGCAAACCAAACCATAAATTGTAGAGACTTGAAACTTGGAGGGATGGTAGTACTCACACCACTGACAACCTGACGAAGTTTCGCCCTAATTGGCCTGCCGGGGGCGCTACAGCGAACAAAAGTACGAAATCGCTCATAACTCCTAAACCGTCAGAAACGGAAAGAGATATCTTCGCCAAACTCAACAAAAACGCAGAGCTTTGCCAATTGGTGGCGCTATAAGAGGGGAAAGCAAAACATAAGTGGCTATAACTATGCAGCCATTTGTTCCATCAACATGAAAATTGGTGTGCATAGTCTTGGTCAGATGTGCCACAAATGTCTACAATGACATTTGCGTATCTCAAAAACATGGCCGCCATTGGCCAACGAATTTTGAGCACCTGTTAGACAAGGTTAATGGAGGCCAATTGGAATGAAACTCAGTGGGCCTGTTTGACTCATGGCCCCAAAGGTCTGAGAGAAATTTAAAATAAATCTGCCACTGGGGGGGCTATATCGCATTTTCAAGGGCATAAACGGTTGTACATTGTGTTTTTCTCACACATGCATGATATTCCTGTCGTACAATAGAACTCCTCATTCCGGACAACTTTGCCTCTAGAACCACTGCTGTCAATCAAATTGTTTAAGTGACTGTGATGATATAAAAAACCTACTTTTGCTAACTTGTCAACTCAATCTGGTATAAACCACTGCAGTACAACTCAAATTTACCTATAAAGCCTAAAGAAAAACTCAAAACTTGACAAAACCTGCTGAGCACATGTGACAAATGATTCTAAACAAGCATGCAAAGTTTTAAGGGGATCGTCATAATCATTAAAAAACGTATTTCTATGGTAAATTACCTGGATTTGCCAAAATTGCTTTTTAAATCATTGATTTAGGTGTTTACAAGCTTGCTAAATAATGTCTTTTTTCATATGTGCTTAATGCCTTAAAGCACTTGAACCCCAATAATCGCTTCTTTCAGCTATATTTTTTTATTATTACCGTTATTACTTTTTATTGGAGCGGTTTCACCTCTGAAATTTCTGTACGTTTCTGACATTATTATGACGTTATGTTGATTAATTGTGTTTTTGTACTGCAGAATGCCTTTCCAGTGTCTGGGCAGCTCTACACAACCCATCTCCTGTCACTTGAAGCCCTGCTGACAGTGATTGACAGCACAGAGGCTCATTGTCAGGCCAAAGTGCTCAACAGCGCTGCACAGCAGGACCAGTCAGAATCAACGACAGTAGAAGGAGACAGTTCCGTCAATACAATCACCGATTCAACAACAGGTGGGCAGGATCAGCAGTTTCAGGATGGCAGACATTACTGTTGTAATAAAACTAAGTAAACTACAGTTAATTAAAGAGATTTTTTGTTTCTCATAATGGCAAACTCTTCTTTTGTTCGTGGCATACAGAGACTGGCAAATCTGTACCCAATTCTAATGGGCAGAATGCTGTGGTGTTAGAGACGAGGACTGCCTGTCCTCCCACCAGCGGTCATCTGATGGCAGAGAAGATGAGATTAGGCAGACAGGACCAGGAGGAGACAGACACGGGTACTGTGAAAAGCAACAAACAACTAAGACAAAATACTTACTGAATTGCAGTAATCATTCAGGGATTTAGAGTAATCAAATGCTGCTTTGTCTTAATCCAGCAGAGAAGAAAAGCTTGAAGAAGCCTCAGCGTTTCACCAGCTGTCTTCCAGACTCTCAGGAACTTTTAGAGATCAAGAACAAGAAGAAGGTGGGCTGTGCATCTTCAGTTATTGTGTGAATGTTATAACCTTCAAATCTGTACTTAAAATACACTTTTTGTGCATACCTCAAAGCTTCTGATCACGGGTACAGAGCAGTTCAATCAGAAGCCCAAGAAGGGCGTTCAGATCCTGCAGGAGAAAGGCCTGCTTAGCAGCCCCATGGACAATAATGAGGTGGCCCAGTGGCTGAGAGAAAACCCTCGCCTGGACAAGAAGATGATCGGAGAGTTTATCAGCGATCGCAAGAACCCCGACCTGCTCGACAGTTTTGTCAAGTAAATCTCCTCTTTGTTGCATTTTTTTAATTAATTAATTAATTTATTTTTTTATGATGCAAGGATTAGGCTAGCTGCATATTGCTAACTCAAAGCATTGGTTGGAGATGTTGTTAGTTAAATCTTATGAAAGTAGTGAAGGAATGGTCATATTTCACTTTTGAAGAAAAAAAAGTTTAGTTTTAGTGTTAATTTTGTCAGCCATCTTTAATTTAGTCTCAGTCTTTTAAATTAGTCTTAGACTTAGTTCTTTGTCAAATGTACTTTTTAGTTATTGTCATATTTTGTCAACCTTGTCCTGTTTTTTAGTCGACTAACCCCCCGGTTTCACAGACAAGGCTTAAGCCTAGTCCTAGACTAAAATGTATGTCTGAGGTGTTTCCATGCAACTTAAGGCTTTTTACTTACTCTTTGCTTACTTTTCTTTTTAGGAGCACAGTTAAAATTTCAGGGACACCTTCTAGTCTAAAAATCTGATCAAAATTAGCCTTCCTATTACAAGGTGATATTTGACTCCTTAAAGCGTTTTACAGGGGAATTTTGTTTTTACTATTGTAATGGCATTTTTGTATCTTTATTAAAAGTATGTCATCTTTTATGTAAATTTTTTTTTTAATTTAATGATGCTCAGAGGTGGCATGAGTGCAGTCAAATTCATAAACTCCTTGAAATTAATGTTTTAAATATAAAATTTTGAATATAGAAATATTAAATGATTTAAATATTTGAAAAGCTACTTTAAAAATGAAACTAAAACTGCCAGTAGGTGGCAGCAAGTCACTGCTTTAATTACTGAATCATTCATTAATTTGATTCGTTCGAACAGCTGATTCATTCAGGAATAAAGCAAGTGACCATCTTTATGAATTGGTAATTGAATCATTGACTCACTAGATTCGTTTAAAACGCACATTCGTTCATAAACAAACACTGCTGTGTTTGAATGGAGATGGCACGCAGCTCAGTTGTGATTTGTTTGAAACTATTTTTGATGGCGAAATAGAGCAAAATCAGTCAATAGTTTTGTAGTCAGACAATGCAAGTCACTTAATATTAACTTCTTGTTTATTTAACTGTTGTATCAAATCAGTACACTCTCAATTACACACTCTCTACACTTCATGAAAGGATTTGTGAGATATGTCTGTGATACATTACTCAATGTTGCAAAAACATGTAGAAACCCTTGAAGCTCCCAAAACGCGCTGCTCATGCTCCACTGACACTTACGATGTGAAACGGGTATAAACAGGCTACTACTGATCCAGCAACACAAACAGTCTTTTTAACCACACATGATTATTTCTGTTACAGACATTTAAATAACAGAAGTACTGAGATAAAAGTTTATAGTTTGTGTATAAACACTTATTGTCTACAGAAGCGATCAAAACGAAAGTATCTTAACACTTGTATTGTATTGTAACACAGTATATTACGTATGTATTGCGACACTTATCCTCTTCCGCCAGGAGGTGGTGACTGCCAGTTTAAAAAAAAAAAAAAAAGTCATTTGTCGTTGAATCATTCATTTAGGAAATTCCAATAGTAAAACAAGCCTATGAATTGAGAAAACCATTAACTTAAATAGTTGCCATGATTGTTCAGTTAACATTCGTCAACACCAACTTCTTGTTTTTCCAACTTCTAATTTCAGTCTAAGGCCTGAAAATTGGATGTGATCCTTTAGCTGTAGATGTTATTCTCACTAAGCTTACTATCATGCTCAAAGTGACTGTCAGTATGGAGTTTGAGATAATTATACCTTAAAGTTATTTTAAGGCCATCTCTATCTCTTCCTCAGCACGTTCACCTTCCAGGGCCTGCGCATAGACGAAGCGCTCCGTTTGTATCTGGAGGCATTCCGTCTTCCTGGCGAAGCGCCTGTCATTCATCGGCTCTTGGAAACCTTCACTGACAACTGGCATGTAAGTCAGCTGCCACACACACACACACACACAAGCACGGACTGGCACGGACTGACACGAATATATATATACACTCGAGCGGGAACACACACATATATACTCTTTAAATAGTTTGTAGGTTCGCTGCAGTCACAGACACAAGCATTCTTACAGTTCTTCCATTACCACACTCCAAGGCAATCCTGGCCGCCAACTGGCCCCATCATCAGGTAATTAGGGACAGCAGAACAGCAGTTCGCTCTGGATCACAGACGGGGTCTTTAGTCACGCAGGTAATCGGGGAAGAGGAAAATGTTGCACCGGGAAGTGAGACACATCCATCTGGCCTGCAGAAAGCGGTTCACGATCCGAGGACATTTCGAACATGCTCGCTTAGTGCATATTAAAGGCCGTTCTCTGTGTGTGACCTGGAAAGTATTTGCAGAAATTTCTTTTCTTAGGCGCCATTCTCAATCGCTGCGGGTGAGCTCATGTGATTATGCCACATAGATATGGGGGTTGTGCCCTCCCTGAAGCAGCGATGTATCGAAACCGGAATGGATTCAGTGTCTGACATTTACACTAGTAGGAGATCCCGAAGGAATTACTGTGCCCTTTTCTATTTTTCTAGTGGCGAATGATCTTCAAAGCGCTCCTGTAAAGATGAGCGTACACATTAGGTGATTTGATGATGCTATTCTTGCGCTTACAGTCAATTGTATGGTCTTGTTCTTTTGTGTGCAGAAAGTGAACGGTAATCCCTTCCAGTCAAACGACGCTGGCTTCGCCCTGGCTTATGCAGTCATCATGCTAAACACCGATCAGCACAACCATAACGTTCGCAAGCAGAACATCCCCATGACGTTGGAGGTGAGCCACATGTGTCCTGTTCAAAACGGGACATCCAGAAGCTGTTCACATGTTCAGGGCCCTTTCTGAGAGATCAGTTTCAGCTCTGTGACTTAACTGTAGAACATAACTGTATTGTGTGTTATTTGTGTAAGTATGTTATGAAACCATCTGTCTAGATTTGCCACACATACAGATTACTGTTATGTAGCTGTGTCTCGCTTTTACGTGCTTCAGACGACCGGCCTCGATTTAGTGGAGCTTTAAGCTTGTATGAAAAACAAAGATGTCAGGCACATTTACAAACTATTACTAATGACTTCACTTGCATCATCTTAAGGAAGATTTTCAAGTTTTGCTTTTTGTTGTCTCTGCCAAAAGTGAATCCCTTTAATTCTCAGTTGTATAACAGTCAGAGATGCAAATAAGCAACTACTGGTGAATCTCACGGGACCCAATACAAAGTTAGATTTTACACCAAAATCAAAAAAGAAATGATCAAATATTAATTTATATAGAAAAAGTAGTCTTTTTTTTTTTGTCATTAAAGCTGCATGTCCACCAAAGCGTTTTTAGCCAGCTGAAAACAAACAGCTGTAAGCGCTTGAGAGTGTTACGTTTTATTCCCAATGAAACGCTGTGGTTATGATACAAAATATCCACTTAAGTAATGGCAAAAAAAAAAAAAGAAATAAAGTTTCTCCAAGCATTATTTTTTCTAATAGTAATATTAGTAGTCTGGCAATTCAATCTGTTAGAGACATAAATACTTGGAGACAAGCAATATTCATTTCTTCAATGTTGTTCAGCCGTAGTACAAACAGGGTGGTCGGTATTAGTCCCGCCCCTCCTCCTCTCTGATTGGTTAACTGACTAGAAAGTAACAGTGATGAGAGCAGAGTTTTACTCAAAGCTGAACTTTCTTCAACTCTCGGCATTGAGAAAAAAAAACATCTAAACACTTAACAAGAAAAAAAACGCTTAGCGCTTGGGATGCTCCTGCCGTTTAAAAAAAATAAAAAATAAGAACAATTAAGAACAATTGAAAGACTACTTCAAACGCGGGGAAAGACATTTTGGTCAACATGCGGACTGATTTATTTTTTGCATTGACATTTTTTATGACAGTTAAGCAAATGTTACTGTAATACAAAAATCCAGTTGTCATTACCATAATTTAAATAATAAAAATAGTATTCTTTTGAAACAATTGAAACAATCGAAAAACTACACCAACTGTGGGGAAAAACACGTTGGTGGGCACGCGGACTAAGATTTATTTTTTGCATTGTGAACTTTTTATGACAGTGATGCAAGTGTTACTGTAATACAAAAATCCAGTTGTCATTACCATAATTGAAAAAATATATATATAAATAACATAATAATAATAATAATAATAATAATAATAATAATAATAATAATAATATTTTTTAATTATTTTATTCAAATAATGTTGGTGATCACTAAGGACTTTTTAAAACATGATAAATACATTTGAAAAGTCTTACCATGCCCAAACCTTTGAACAGTTGTGTGTGTGTGTGTTATATTTGTTGTTTAGCAATGATATTACAATACTATAATTAAGTATAGAAAATATAAAGTATAGAAATTATGTATTTAAGTGCTGTGCAATGATTAATCACATCCAGAATAACTTTTTGTTTACACAATATGTGTGTATTGTGTATATTTATGTATATATAAATACACACATACAGTATATATTTTGAAAATATTTACATGTGTATATTTTTATTGATATAAAAAAGGCTTAAAATGCAGGCAAAATTTAATTTCGTTGCAAATATATGTATTTTTATTTTGTTTTGGTGTTAAATGTGACTGGGACATTCATGAGATTCACCCTTAGAGACTTAGAGGCTGCGACTGGTGGCATCTTTTCATCAGCACCCACTGACTCCTTGAGTTTTCCATGCATTAGCACCAGATGCATTTAAACAGATGATCACACAGATCTTCCTGCTAAAAGCACTGGTGTTGTAAAGGAATACAGGGAGCAGTGGGAATGGTAATCAGCAGGTATTCAGCCCAAGCACAGAGGGGATAAGCGGCGGCGAAGTGAAAGGCGAGCAGCAGGAGACGAGGCGGGACTGGGCTTTTGGCAGACGGCGCGTCCAGCTGTCTTGTCTCTGTGTCAGCTAGCGTGTGTGCGTCTGCTCCGGCTTTCCAGCCGTGGAAAATGCGGTCCTGGAAAGACCCTCTGTTTACTCCTCTGTTTATTTCTCCTTCTGTTCATCCCCCTCTCGTGGGGGAGCTCAGGTTTCCCTTGCTTTACCTGCCATTAAGAAAGTATGCAGTAAAACAGTGGCCTAACGCCATCACTCAGCAGCGGACGTCTGCGTGTTTATTTGAGCTGAGGCTGGCCTTAGACCAGCCTGCTTAACACTAACACCTATTAAGTGACACCAGCAGTAATAAACCGAGACCAATTATTGGATTTGAAAGGTGATATTTGGAGGATGTCGCTCTAATTGGATGGAATGAAGGCATTTTAATCAGTTTCCTCCTCCTGTTTGTTGTTTTGTTTTATTTGTCTAGCAATTCAAGAAGAATCTCAAAGGTGTGAATGGAGGAAATGACTTTGATCAGGACATGCTGGAAGACATCTACAATGCCATCAAGTTAGTCATTGCTCTAGTGCTCACGTATAGTTTTCATTACCTCCTGCTTGTTGAACGCCTGTAATATGATTATATAAAATATAACTGGTCATTTGCCGTACAATAAATGTTTTTGTGATCTTCAGGTTAATAAAACCACATCCAGAGTGTTAGGGCTCAACAATAAGGATGACCCACTTACTGTTGATAATGTACAAATGGCTCACAAAATGAACATTTGATTTTCTGTAATGTATTGAAATTTTGATGTAAATTTGGAACTAAGGTAAAGTTACAGTAACATACAGTAAGTGAGTTTGTAGGGATTTGTAATTGTTAATGAATTGATGGCTGCATAATTTCCAACTAGTATTACAAATAATATTAATAATTTATTTGCTGCTACGTACTTTTAGGCCAGTATACACTTTCTTTGATAAGTTTGGACTTTATTAGGTTTTTTTCTTTTTTTTAAATGTCGCTCACCAAGGCAGCATTTATTTGATTTAAAAAAAAATAAAAACAGAAATATTGAGGAATATTATTACAATTTAAAATAACTGTTTTAGATTTAAATGCATTGGTAAATATAATTTGTTCCTGTGGTGCAAAGCTGAATTTTCAGCATCATTACTCCAGTCTTCAGTGTCACATGATTCTTCAGAAATTATTCTAAGATATAAGTAGATCAGCAATGTTGAAAACAGTTGTGCTGCTTTAACATTTTTGTAAACACCATGTTTTTTTTTTTTTTTTAGTTTTCTTTAATGCAGAGAAAGTTAAAAAAACAGCATTTCTTGAAATCGTTTTTTTTTTGGTAACAATGTTAAATCTTTACTTTCAAAAAAGATTTAAGTAATTTTTTTTTTTTTTTTTTAATCGAAAGAATATTATTATAAAATATTATTTCGCTCTACATCAAAGAATACAATAAAAACAGAAATATTGAGAAATATTATTACAATTTAAAACAATTTAAATATATTTAAATATATTGCTAAATGTAGTTTATTCCTGTGATGCAAAGCTGAATTTTACAGCATCGTTACTCCAGTCTTTAGTGTCACATGATCCTTCAGAAATCATTCTAATATGATAAGGAATGAATAGTAGATCAGCAATGTTAAAATGTTTAATATTTTTGTACAAATAGTGTTTTTTTAGGATTCTTTGATATAGAGAAAATTCAAAAGAACAGCATTAATTGAAATAAAAAAAAATGTAACAATGTAAAATCTTTATTTTCATTTTTGAAAGTGATTTATGTAATCTAGGGTTAGATTTTTAAAATATTATTAAAAGAATATTTTTTTATAAAATACTATTTCGCTCACCAAGGCTGCATTTATTTGATCAAAAAAAAAAAAAAAAAAAAAATACAATAAAAACAGAAAAATATTACTATAATTTAAAATAAAATAAATAGTTTTAGATTTGAATATATTGCTAAATGTAATTTATTCCTACTCCATTTTTCATTGTCACACGGATCTTCAGAAATCATTCTAATGTGATAAAGAATGAATAGTAGATCAACAATATTGAAATGTTTAGTATGTTTGTACAAACCAGGCTTTTTTTAAAGATTTTTTGACGTAGAGAAAGTTGAAAAGATTTTTTAAATGTAAAATTTTACATTTTTGATCAGTTTTAATCAAAGTGCAAATCTAAACATCTGAAAAGTCCTTCTTGTTGAGCTCTGATGTTTATTATCTCTGTTATAAACCTCATGTCTCTGGTCTTTAAGTGTGTGGATATAGTGATGTATACAATGGCTCAGATGGGATAAGCTGAGATAAACGTATGTGGTCCTGCAGGAACGAGGAGATTGTGATGCCTGACGAGCAGACGGGGCTGGTGAAGGAGAACTATGTATGGAGTGTTCTGCTGCACAGAGGAGCTTCATCAGAAGGGTTATTCCTGCATGTGCCTGAAAGCAGTTATGACCGCGACCTCTTCACCATGACCTGGGGACCCACTATTGCCGCCCTCTCCTACGTTTTTGACAAGAGCCTTGATGACAATATCATTCAGAAGGCCATTGCTGGGTTCAGGTAAGACCTGCAGATTGGTAGACTGGTTTTGCGTGAAGCCTTTAAATCAAAACAGTTAACTATACTAAACACTGCCGCTCTTTTGCGTTCTTTCAGGAAATGTGCCATGATCTCTGCACATTATGGCTTCAGTGATGTCTTTGATAACTTAATCATTTCACTCTGCAAGTTTACTACTCTCAGCTCTGAGGTAAGACCTGAAGCACCCTGACCAGATGCATTGAGTTTCCTACAGCATGAGTGAACAGATCTGATTGGGTTTTGTGTGCCTTTAGTCTGTAGAGAACCTGCCCACTGTGTTTGGCAGTAACAGGAAGGCTCAAGTTGCTGCCAAGACCGTGTTCAGCCTGGCCCACCGTCATGGTGACATTTTACGAGAAGGATGGAAAAATATCATGGACTCCATGCTGCAGCTTTTCAGGGCTGAGCTCTTACCAAAGTCCATGGTTGAGGTGAGATGGGGCTGCCAATGTATCACTTGAAATCCTAAAAACATTTGCATGCTTAGGAGAAAGTAGGTCTATTTAGATCAGCCAATAGTGCCACCTACTGTCACATTTTACAAAATATGTCATTCTTGTTGAAAGGTTGAGGACTTTGTGGACCCTAATGAGAAGATTTCCTTACAGCGTGAAGAGACGCCATCAAACAGGTATATTAAAAAAAAATATTTGAAACTATTTTATCTTGTTTTTTTTTTTTTTTTTTTTTTTTTTTTTTTTTTTAATAAATGCATACTTCTAGGTTTTAGACAAGCTGCTTTTAGTGATTGACATTAGAGCTTTATGGCTTTAAAGATCTGTTATTCTAGTGCATTATTTTAGTTATTACATAGTTAATACGTAGTTATTATATTGTTATTATACCTGTGAATTCTAGTGCAGTAATATATGCACTTTTTAACTTATTTTAATTTGTTAGACATATTTTGTCAGGCATGTAGAAAAAAATAATATAAAAGTAAAACTTTTTGTTATTGTTTACATGCATATTTGGGCACACAAGTAAATAATTTGATTCTACAAGGTGCTAAAACATTGAAAATAAATGTAAAGTTGCATATTATTAGTACTGCATGGCTTTATTAGCATTTCTTCACCAAAACATAATGTGTACCATGATGCTGCAGCGATTGGTATGTTACATATAGGGCCCTATGATTTCCATGATGCGGAAAACGCAAACAGAATCGCGGAATTCAGTCATAAAAATTGAATTTACTGTATAACGTGGATTGTCACAGAATTTTGGATAAATAAATCAAAAGTAGGTCAGAACACTTAAATCAAAATGCAATATGGATTAGTGTCTGTGAATATTAAGGCACAAGAAACTATTGAAACTATATGAATCCTGCATGTTCTTCGTGTCTCTGTGTGAATGATTGGCGCAGACGTGCAGTTTCCTTTTCTACACACATACTAAAGTGTGCTTGAAGCTCCCGATGTTTTCAGTCTCTGCCGCCTCAATATACGAGTACATGAACACATAAACATAACCTCTAGAACTGATCTGAGAATCACTTCACGAGCATTTTGCCATTTCATTTGAGAAAAACTATTGTCATATTTTATACAAACAGAAACTTAAAGGTCTTCACAGCAACCTGTCAAAATAAAAGTTCGCTTTAACTTAATGTAAATAGACAATGGTTTGTGTGCGTAACTGATTTATTTAAAAATGTGTCACCTTAATGTGTTTTAGAATTTTTGTCTAGTAACAAAGATCTAGATCTGAAATGTATTTTATAATTTACTGAAATGTATTTTATATTTTATGACTTTCTATAAATTGTATATTATTTATTTAGAGATCACCAAGAAAATAGCCTTGATGCTGCCATGGCATTAAAAAGTGATAAGCAATAATAAATAATAATAGTTTGTTTAACTTAAGGAAATGGTGACAGAAAAAATAATATTTAATAGTACTTATAATAAAATTATTATTAAAAAAATATTTTTAAGAGATATTTACCAGAAGAAAATAACAGATTTTTTTTTTATCAGAAAAATGTAAAAATGCTGTATTTCTGTGAATAAATAAATAAATAAAAAAATTAATAAATTATGCTTTTAATTATTAAAATGTAATTAATTTATTAAAATTGAATCCAGAAAATTAATGGAGTACACAGAAACACAGATTACACAGAAAAATAGAAACAGAAAAAAGGGAGCCCTGAAAAATTTAATTTCATTCCATTCCATTTAGACATTCAGCCAATGCCCTAATAGATTAATTCAAGTCTTTTATGAACAATAATGCTGATTGTGATCTGTGAAATAACATTTGTGTGAAATTTTGATTTGTCTGATCAGGAAATCTAAATATTCATTAAAATCTAAAGAGGCCCAAATCATGACCAATCTTGTTTAAACCACATCATTTTTGATTTGTGACCCTGGACATCAAAACCAGTCATAAGGGTCGATTTTTGGAAAGTAAGATTTATTAATCATCTGAAAGCTGCATAAATAAGCTTTCCATTGATGTATGCTTTGTTAGGAAAGGACAATATAGTGAGAAAATCACTGGTATAGTTGTCCATAATGAAGTTCTTAGCAATGCATATTACTAATAAGTTTTGATATATTTACAGTAGGAAATTTGCAAAATATCTTCATGGAACATGATCTTTACTTAATATCCTAATTTTTGTCTGCATAAAAGAAAAATCAGTAATTTTTGACCCATAAAATGTATTTTTGGCTGTTGTACCTGTGCTACTTAAGACATTTGTCACGTTTATCATTTTCAGCTCAGTTTGATTTTTAATGTAATCTAAAACTGCCCTTTTTTTTTTTTTTTTTTTTTAAAAAGTACTTTAAGGAGTTAATCTATTCTTTTCTACCGCTGTACTTCTGTCAGGGGTGAGTCAGCTGTATTGAGTTTTGTGAGCTGGTTAACACTGAGTGAACAGTCTGGGCTCAGAGGCCCCTCCACTGAGAACCAGGAGGCCAAACAAGCTGCCCTGCTCTGCATAAAGGTACAGCACACGCATTCACTTACAAAACGCATTGCGTTAAAAAGTGAGTCTGAATCATTACTCCATCTGAAAAATATGCTAGCCTACCTGAATAGCAGAATTTTTCTCACATTTCTCCTCTCTTTACGTCAGCACTGTGACCCAGAAAAGCTGATTACAGAAAGCAAGTTTCTGCAATTGGAGTCTTTACAGGAGCTCATGAAGGTGAGGTCCGCATAGAAAGACTGGGTGTATACAAGAACGAAACCGTTTTTCGTTCTTTGGTGTGCTAATTAAAGTAAAGTAACAAAGTGTTTCTTAAAGGTTTGATTATGTAATTTTTCATGTTTCCAGGCTCTCATTTCGGTGACCCCTGATGAGGAAACATACGATGAAGAAGATGCTGCTTTTTGTCTGGAAATGCTGCTACGAATTATTCTTGAAAACAGGTACTTCAGTCAATAACACGTTGCATTACGTCATTGAGAATTCGTAGTCAGTGGAGTCAGACGAAAATGCAGCGACTTGACTGTGTGTTTACAGGGACAGAGTATCATGTGTTTGGCAAACGGTACGGGATCATCTGTACCAGTTATGCGTCCATGCCAGTGAGAGCTGCTTCCTGGTGGAGAGAGCAGTGGTGGGACTGCTCAGACTTGCCATACGCTTATTGCGCAGAGAGGACATAGGCTCACAGGTACACACACTCGACAAATACAGTGTTGAGGAGGAAGTGGATCAAACAGACAGCTAAGCAGCTTCCTCCCTTTCTCTGCACAGGTTCTCCTCTCTCTTCGCTTGCTGTTGATGATGAAGGGTCACGTCCTGTCCAGAGTCAGTCGGGAGGTGGCCTATGGCTTACACGAGCTGCTTAAAACCAATGCTGCCAATATCCACTGCACTGACGACTGGTACACGCTCTTTTCACTTTTGGAGTGCATCGGGGCTGGGGTCAAACCTCCGGCCGCCCTGCAGGTTGCCAACACCAACCCAGACAATGATACAGGTGATTCAGTCATTTCCACACATTTTATCTGTTAATGCACCTCAAGACACTTTAGAGTGTGGCCTTATCTTGTGTAATCCTTTTGTTCCAGGCGCTCAGTCAGATAGCGAACTGAGTTCGTATCATCAGAGTGAAGTTAGTCTTGATCGGGGATACACGTCCGACTCTGAGGTTTACACCGAGCACGGCAAATCCAGAATACCTCGTTCAGCTACCGATGTGGATGTGGGCTGGCTAGTGGTGAGTGTTCACACAATACCCCAGAGAGGAAGTCTGTTTGAGACAGATCCAGCCTTACGAAGTTCATTTGGATAGACATGTCCTCTAACATAACTTCTTTCTGATTTGGGCAGGTGGGTAAAGATGATCTGGATGGATCTAAGGCAGCAGTGATCTCATCTTCAAAGCCCTTGACCCATCCTCTCATTAACCAGTACAGTTTAACTCTTGGGCAGGATATGGGTCTGCATGACACCAAATCCCTCATCAAGTGCGTGGATTCGCTTTCCTTCATCGTACGCGATGCCGCCCACGTCACTCCAGAAAACTTTGAGCTTTGTGTTAAAGCCATACGAGTGTTCGTGGAGGCTAGCCTTAATGGAGGTACGTATCTCTTATACAACTAAGTACCAGTGTCAGAAATTAATTGGGGCTTTGGGTAAACATGCCTCTGAAAGCCATCCAAATTTCAAGTTAAGAGACTAAAAAAACCTCCTGTGTTGGTTCATGTTCATTAAATTTATGACACATGATATGAGTGTGTTTTTTCCCTAATATCAGCACAATTGCAATTCTGTTTTTGAGCAAATCGATTGAGTGAATGATTCAATGACCCATTTATAAAAACAGTCACTTGCTTCACTCCTGAATGAATCAGGCTTATTCAACTAATTGTTTGAATTAATGATTCAAAGACTTACTTATTAAAGGGAACCCCAGGTATTAAGACTAACTTTTTGCCACACCTGCCAATGGCTGGTGACGTGAGGAAAATTTACCAGCCAAAAATATTTTTTTACCGGCCATGAAACTATTTTTGCAAAAACAGTTACTTTAATTATATGCATTTATGGTGTAATTACTACAGTTTCGTGTTAATCCATGTTCATATTTAGCACAAACAAGGAGCTTTCACTTTAATTCAGCGTGTCCAGCACAGCAAAAATAGACTTGATTACTGTACGGCTGCAGATGCACCGTTCCCTCCTGAAACGCACTGCCGGACCGCAACTGTGTGCAGTGTGAACTCTCAAATGTGTTAATATTAACGCAAAAAAAATATGCACCGCATTTGCACTTCAAATGGAGTATGTGTGAAAAAGGCGTATAGTATCAAAGCCAGTCTCTCTTTTATCCATCGTCAGTGAAGCACCAGATCTCTTTAAAAACTGGCTGCTGTTCTCACTACGTTGTTATAATTCGTAAAAGTTTTACCCACGAACTGGTGACTGACATGGTTACACATACTTGCCAGCGCCGATTTTTACTCGAATTTGGCGCTTGGCGAGTGCCCTGCTTGTATGACTTAACATAAAGTAAATTATATCTCTTACTTAAATATGTAGTAGAAAACCCATGAGAGATTTACTTTGTTTAAAAATCCACATCGTTTTATGCATATTTTGGACAGAGGGGTGCCATTAAGATGATAACGTCAGATGGTTGCACTCGGTGAACTACTGGTGCTACCTGTTGGTATTTTTTACCACAAAACAATTTGGAAAATAAAACACTGATCTAATGATCACAGCAAGTGAAAGAGCTTACAGGTGGTGATGGATATAAGCGTAGGCTTAAACTAAATGCCATACCTACGACCTTTCCTCACAAGGAGTGTAAATGCTCCCGGATATCAAGTGAAATCCATGCTGAGAAACTCCTTCAGTTGCTGCGGCATCATAACAAGCATCAGCATGTTTACAACCTGCCAGGATGGCATCTGACATTTCTTGTCTCTGCCATTTGCAAGCTCTTTAAGTAGCTGTGTTCGATTAAAAGCCTCAAAGGCATAATGGATGAAGTGGAGAGAACAAATAAGCGGGTCTTTAAGGTTTTATTCATCTACAGGCATCTTTTCATTCTTTTCTCCTGCTAGGAAAGCAGTAAAGATTTACATCGCTTCTCTCGTTGCCCTTCGACTGAAAAGTACAACTAAAAGGCGCATAATGTGGCATCATATCATTATTATATTTTCCAAATTGCATTGCCATAAAAATAGCAACAGGTTGTGCCATTAGCTCACAGAGTGCAACCATTTCACGTCATCGAAATTCATTCAAAATGTGTATAAAAATACCCTTTTAAAGGTAAAAATGCGCCCTTTTAATGCGTGTGATCATTGACGGTGAAGCCTGCCCATCCTGTGTGAAACAAATGAATTATCTATTGAATATCTGGTGAATATCATCTTTACATAACCCTGTGACACACAGCAATTGCTCCAGTTTACATGCTGTGACTTTAACAAAATATTCAGTGTTGCCATAGTACACTTTACATTTCATTTTCTGATTGTTTTCTTTCCAAACAAATCTTTCGGAGGGCATTTTATTCAAACTTCATCTAGGAAGTTTGACTCCTTGGGGGATTAGAGTGTCTGTCTCACTTCCGTGGCTTTGTAATTGAATGTGTCAGTGCCTGTAAGCTCTTTAGATGCTGTATCTTGAGCTGTGCTCCACTGGTGAGTCATTTAACTCGGGGGCAATTCAACTGTCTTGTGCGCCCACTCCATTTATCCTTCACTCTGTCTCTCAGTGCCTCTATCCGGGGTGGTCGGCGATCTACAGTAGGCTTAGTCAGGACTCATTCAGCACTTTGTAGCTCTTCTCTGCCAATCGGCATGGCCTTTTCATGAGCTGGAGGCCTCTGTTTACATGGGCAGATACCTGCTGTCATCAGGGGCTTACATGCTCACTTTGAGCGCAGCAGATCAAAGTTTTGAGTTTTTAACTCGTAATGGATGCAGTGCTGCGATAATGATATGGTAGGTGTCTTCTCTGTTTGCTTTCACTGGAAACAGAACACCATATTTTTGACTGCGATCCCAAAATTGACCAAGATTTGTCAGAGACAGGTTTTCGTAAACAGCAAATGAAAGGGTGTGAAGATGGGCAGTCACTTTGAGAAAAGGTCGCCAAAAAAATCAGCACCTGTGATTCATTCCCATCGCTTTATTTGCGGTCATTATTGAGCGGAGTAGGCTTTTACCGTGGTTGACAGTCGTGAGAATGGGGCGCGTGCACTTGAAAGCTTAATGTGATTTTCCCTTGTTAGTCACGCTGTTGATTGTTTCCACGCCCTCCGCAGGGTACCGCACCCACGAGAAGAAAAAGAGCCACAAATACGACTCCAAATCCAGCCGGCTCCGAAAGAAGCCACGCGAGAAGGAAGGCACATCGCGGAGAACTAAAGCGTCCAGTCAGCGGCCCGCCCGTTCCCATAGCGACGATGAGGAAGATGAGGGCGTGCCGGCCAGTTACCACACGGTGTCTTTTCAGGTTAGTCTGGACGTAAGTACAACAGCCCTTTCCCTAATTCCTAAATCTGTCCATCATCATGTTTGCCGTTCTGCTCGGTGGGGGAGGAGGGCCATGTGACCATTTCACTTTTCATACTCTACGCTGTAGTAGAAAAATAATTATTTGTGCTTTGCTTTGAGGTTGGTTTAGTTTTAGAACTTTTGAAGTACAACAGTATAAGTTGCCAATACAATTTCTCATTTCACAATTTTTGATACCACATCAAAAACTAATATGTTGTCCTGATCTTTATTATTAATTGTGTTTATTATTAATTAACAAAATTAATAGTTCTGTAACACTTGGTTCATTAGTTAACATTAACTATATTAGTTAACATGAAGTAAGAATGAACAATACTTATACAGCGTTTATTAATCTTATTTGATTTTAATTTCAGCATTTACTAATGCATTATTAAAATCAGTAGTTGTGTTTCTTAACATTAGTTAACACTTTAACACGTAGCACTTTGAACTAACATGAACAAAGATTAATAAATTGTGTAATAAATGTGTTGTTCATTGTTCGTTCATATTAGTTAATACATTAATGTTAACAAATGACAAAAGAAAAAAATACTTATTACAATAATTCAGAAAAAAAAGATACATTATTTAAATATGTGATGTACAATAAGAAAAAACAATTATCATAGTTTATAGTTTATAGTTCTTTGTCATTTTATTAGAATTATTTTATATAGAGAGAGAAAGTAGGGTTTTTTTTAGGTCTCTAACAGCAGCATGAAGTATTAAAATATAAGAAACTGACATTTAAAAAAAGCCCAGATGATACCTGATGTTTATGTTTTGACTACATGATTATTAGATATTAATTATGAGACATTAATACTAATTTGTCTGAGTCTCCCTGAGAAGCTGCCATTGCATTTTTTTTTTTTTTTAGGGCTAACTGTAAATTCATTCTTTTACTTTTCATTTTTTCATTTATTTTATTTATGTATTATATTACTACTGAATTTAATTTATTCTTTATATTGCCACATTTTTCAAGCCTATTTAAAATCAGTATTTCTGTAAAATATTTCACTTTTTTTTTTACCCCTCTATCTGATTCTTAGTTGCCTATTTTAATATTAAAAAAAAAACATTATTAAACATTATTACAGTAATTCAGAAAAAAGATAAATTATTTAAATATGTTATGTACATCTAGAAAAAAACAGTTATCATAGTTTATAATTATTTGTCATTGTATTAGATTTCTTCTTTTTTTTATTTACTTTTTTATATAAAATCTCCTTATCTTATGATTCTGACTGGATCTTGGGCTTTTCTACAAATAGTTATCTTTTAAAATGTTCTAAATAAATAATAAAAAATAATGATGTCTGACAAAGAAGATTTTTATTTCTTTATCACTGTAATGGTAGTGATTTTTTTTGCAGTCATTAAATGTTGATAGAAATGTGTTCTTAATTGTCATTTTAAAAATGATTCTAATATAGCCTTATGTTTTTGTTATTTTTAAATTTCTTTTTATTTCTGTTGAAATATGACCCAGACATGTCTTTGTGATGTTTACCCATCGGACCATGTTTTCCCCATATCCGTAACCTGAATAGTGTACATAAAAAAAACAATATCATGATATCTGAACGTATCAAATGTATAGCGTGAGTTTTTGTCTTTTGTCATTTTCTTTCCACTTGTTTACCTTTCATATCTCAGTAGTGGTTGTATAAACAGTCGTTTCTGTTGTCCCCATTAATAAAATGAAAGTGAGTCTGTTAGAAAAGCAAATAATCATTTAATACACCAGATCTACCCCTGAGTGTTTAGTGATTATTAAAACATCCTGTTTGCCCGTATAGTTGTTAGACCTGATGCATACACTGCACACGCGAGCAGCCGGCATCTACAGCTCTTGGGCGGAGGAACAGCGCCATCTAGAGGATGCTGGCAGAAAAATTGAGGCGGACTCTCAAACCCTGTGGTCCAGCTGCTGGTGTCCCCTCCTGCAAGGTCAGACTAGGCAAAAAGCATATGCTTAGAATATTTTAGGTTTTCTTGTAAAACCTTTCGTTTGTGATATCTTATCTATTTTTGGATGTATTAAAAGAACTGGATGTTCGGAGATGCTCTATAATGTATGCATTTGGCCTTGTAGGTATGGCTTGGTTGTGCTGTGATGCACGGAGGCAAGTCCGCATGCAAGCTCTCACCTACCTACAGAGGGCGCTTCTTGTACATGATCTACAAACTCTGGATGCAGTGGAGTGGGAATCCTGCTTCAACAAGGTGAATTAGCTCTTTTTTGGCTATATATAGTTGAAGTCAAAAGTTTACATATACCTTGTAAAACCTGCAAAATGTTAATTATTTTATAAAAATAAGAGGGATCATGCAAAATGCATGATATTGTTATATGATTAGTACTGACCTGAATAAGATATTTCAAAAAGACGTTTACATATAGTCCACAAAAGAAAATAATAGTTGAATTTATAAAAAATTACCCCGTTCAAAAATTTACATACACTTAATGCATACAGGTGCATCTCAAAAAATTAGAATATCCTGAAAAAGTTAATTTTTTTGTTTGTAACTTATTTCAAAAACTGACACTTCAATACATTCTAGATTCATTACATGTAAAGTAAAATATTTCTTAATTATTTTTGTTTTAATTTTGATGATTAAAGCTTACAGCTCATGAAAGTCAGAAATCCAGTATCTCAAAATATTAGAATATTTTCTAAGATCAATCAAAAAAACGAATTGCCAAAACAGAAAGATTCAAGTTCTTTAAAGTATGTTCATTTATGCACTCAATATTTGGTCGGCAGCACAAATTACAGCATCAGTGAAGTGTGGCATGGAAGTGATCAGCCTGTGGCACTGCTGAGGCACTATTGAACCTTCAGCTTGTCTGTATATGGTTGGATCGACTGTTTCTCATCTTTCTCTTGAAAATATCCCATAGATTCCATATAGGGTTCAGGTCAGGCATGTTGGCTGGCCAATAAAGCACAGTAATATCATGGTCAGCAAACCACTTGAAAGTGGTTTTTGCACTGTGGGCAGGTGCAAAAGTCCTTCTGAAAAAGGAAATCAGCATCTCCATGAAGCTTATCAGCAGATGGAAGCATAAAGTGCTCCAAAATCTCCTGGTAGACAGCTGCATTGACTTTGCACTTGATAAAACACAATGGACCAACACTAGCAGATGTCACGGCACCCAAAATCATCACTGACTTCAGAAACTTCACATTGGACTTCAAGCAGCTTGGATTCTGTGCCTCTCCAGTCTCCCTCCAGACTCTGGGATCATGATTTCAACATGAAATGCAAAATTTACTTTTATCTTAAAAGAGGACTTTAGACCACTGAGCAACAGTTCAGTTCTTTTTGCCCAGGTAAGATGCTTCTGACGTTGTTTCTGTTTCAGAAGTGGCTTGGTAGCCCTTTTCCTGAAGATGTCTGAGCATGGTGACTCTTGATGCGCTAACTCCGGCTTCATTCCACTCCTTGTAAAGCTCTCCCAAGTGTTTGAATTGACTTTACTTGACAGTATTCTCAAGCATGTGGTCATCCCTGTTGCTTGTGCACCTTTGCCTACCCAGTTTCTTCTTTCCAGTCAACTTTGCATTTAATATGCTTTGATACAGCACTCTGTAAACAGCCACCCCTATCAGTAATGACCTTCTGAGACTTACCCTCTGTGTTGAGGGTGTCAGTGATTGTCTTCTGGACCATTGCTAAGTCAGCAGTCTTCCTCATTATTGTGGTTTCAAAGAACAAGAGATACCTGGAATTTATACTGTGGGGATGGTCGTGTAATGAAACTCAAATGTAAATATTCTAATATTTTAAGATACTGGATTTTTGACTTTCATGAGCTGTACACTCTAATCATCAAAATAAAAATAAAAAAAGTAAACTTTTGAACGAGGTCATTTTTATAAATTATATTCTATATATATTATTTTCTGTTGTGGACTATATGTAAACATCTTTTATGTGAAATATCTTATTCAGGTCAATACTACAAAAAAAAAAAAAAAAAAAAAAAAGCATGCATTTTGTATGATGACTCTTATTTTTCTAAAATAACTAACACTTTGCAGATTCTTCAAGGTTTATGCACATTTTTGACTTCAACTGTAGTTTGTTTAAGATGCGCTTTCATTTTACTGAGAACCTGAGAAACAGTGGTGATTTCTGTCTTTTATCAGGTTCTGTTTCCTCTGCTGACAAAACTCCTAGACAACATCAGTCCAGCTGATGTGGGAGGCATGGAGGAGACCAGGATGAGGGCCTGCACACTGCTTTCTAAGGTCTGACCTAGGACTTCTTTGATCATTAATCCTAATTAACTTAAACCTGAATTAAAGACTGAGTGTAAGTGTCTTTGGTCTTCTCAGGTGTTTCTGCAGCATCTTTCTCCACTGCTCTCTCTGCCCACATTTGCTGCCCTCTGGCTCACCATTTTGGACTTCATGGACAAGTACATGCATGCCGGCTCCAGTGACCTACTGGTAAGATGCTCTCAGATAGTGAAAATCACCTGTATTGACTTAAAGGAATAGTTCACCCAAAAATTGCAATTCTGTCATCAATTACTCACCCTCATGTCGTTACAAAACCGTAAGATCTTCATTCGTCTTTAGAACACAAATTAAGATATTTTTGATGAAATGCGAGAGCTTTCTGACCCTGCATAGACAGCAACGCAACTGACACGTTTAAGTCACTACCCAGAAAGGTAGTAAGGGCATTGTTAAAATAGTCCATGTGACATCAGTGGTTCAACCTTAGTTTTTGTTTTCTTTGCACACAGAAAGTATTCTCATAGCTTCATAAAATTAAGGTTGATGCACTGATTTCACATGGACTATTTTAACAATGTTCTTACTACCTTTCCTGGGCCTTAAACATGTAAATTCTATTGCTATCTGTGCAGGTTCAGAAAGCTCTTGGATTTCATAAAAAATATCTTAATTTGTGTTCTGGAAACTTTAATAAGAATCAGTGTATATGAGTAATTCATGCAGTGAAGACTATGCAGTCTTGAATAGAATTGTGATAAGATTGTGGATCGTGTTCCTGACTCTCAAAAATTGTAATGTTATTGTGCTATATGACTAACTCCTAGATAAAAAGATTCAAAGATTTACAGGATAAAAAGGTGATTAAATCCTGAGTGCTGATGAGTCTGTGTTTCTGTTTTTGGTGCACAGCTGGAGGCCATCCCTGAGTCTCTGAAGAACATGCTGCTGGTGATGGACACAGCGGGAATCTTTCACAGTGCAGACTCCCGTACAGGCTACTCAGACTTGTGGGAAATCACCTGGGAGAGAATTGACTGTTTCCTGCCCCGTCTGAAGGAGGAGCTCTTCAAACAGGCTGTCATTCCAGGTACCGAGCACTCAATCACAGTTCTGACATTTAACTTTTTTTGAGCTCAACCATGTTACAACACCGGTTTGGATTTGGTCAGCTGATCTTTGGTTCTTTTGTTTTTTTGTACAGAACCTGTGTGTAATGTTCCTGTAGAGCCCGTCCCACCACCTACTGTCGTTACTCCAGCCTCTCCCCCTGTGCCAGCCCCCTCACCTGTGCCAGCTGCCCCCGCGGAGCCAAACATCCCCAGCAGACCCGCATCACCTCAGGATATGCCCATACCTAGTGCCAACGGCGATCGTAAGCATTATTTAGACTCATGGGTGTCATTTTGAATAGGAGTGGGTGGTATAGGGTTTACCATGGTAGTAGTTTACACTACAAGTTTGGGGTTGGTAAGCAGTGTTGGGAAGGTTACTTTGGAAATGTAATAGGTTACAGATTATAAGTTACTCTATTTTTAAAATGTAATAAGTAGTGTAACTCTTTTAGTTACTTGATTAAAGTAATCGGATTACATTCGATCACTTTTTGATTACTTTTCTAAGTTTCTAATCAGTTAATCATTTTCAAACATTTAAACCAGACAGGGTTAACCTTTCGGTAGTGCTCAACAATGATTACTGTCACACTTTTAAAATCCTTCATCACTTGAATTAAGATTATAATAATTTCAAGCACAGCCACCACTAAATCATACTTTAGCACCTCTTTATACTTTTATGATTGTTCTGAGGTTAAATAAAGATTTAAAATCATAGCAAAAAATAGATATCAGTATGTGAAATATTTAGATGTAACCCCAAATCAACATTTTCATAAGTTATTGTAATTAACTTTGTAACATTTATTTTGTAACTAAATAGCGTAACACAGTTACATGCAGTGTTGGGAAGGTTACTTTGGAAATGTAATAGGTTACAGATTACAAGTTACTTGATTTAAAATGTAATAAGTAGTGTAACTTTTCAATTACTTTATTAAAGTAATGTAACTTATTACTTTTAATTACTTTTTGATTACTTTTCTAAATTTCTAATATTTTCAACTGTTAATCATTTTGAAACATTTAAACCAGGCAGAGTTAACCTTACAGTAGTGTTCAACACTGATTACTGTCAGACTCTCAAAATCCTTCATTACTTGAATTAAGATTATAATAAGTAGGGCATAATATACATCTTTATTTTGCGATAACAACTGGCTGGATGTACATTACCTCACTTATTACACAGCTGCTTGATAGATTATTTAGATGTTACGTGTTAAAATTATTAGACACGAAACACTGATCTGAGTTGAAATATTTGAACAAAGCTTCCATGAAGAAATCAGTTGCTAGCAAACGGCAAGTTCAGACTAGACAATTTAGGGATACAGTGCAGTCATACCAGTTTTCTTACACAACATTTCACAACATAATTAAGCAGTAGTACTAGTTTGTTAGTTATTTTATAATCCATTACAATGTACCAAAAAAAAAAAATGGCAACAGCTGCGTTTGTATGAAACAATAGAGCAAGTCCACGATACCAGGATGACAGAATTAAGAAATTGTCCACATAATATTGAATTAGGCTTTAATATTTTATTAGCTAACCAAACGCAAAGCTAAAGTTTATGCATAAACCCAAATAGGAAATAAAACAGTTATCGAATAAGCATGTGTCCTATTCTGTGTCCTAAACTCCTGAAACATTGGTGTCTCATTTTAGAGCAGTCAATACAATTTACAATTTAGTCAATTAAATCTGTAAGTGGGGGTGGGTGTGTGAAAAAATTCAGATGTAATCCTCTTGTAATCACTGGCATGTTTCAAAAGTAACTGTAATTTAATTACATATTTTTCTCAGTAACTGTAACTAATTACAGTTACATTTATTTTGTAACTAAATTACGTAATTCCGTTACATGTAACTAGTTACTCCCCAACACTGTTGGTAAGATTTCTGTAATGCTCACCAAGGCTGCATTTATTTGATCAAAAATACAGTAAAAACAGTGATTGTCAAATATTAGTACAATTTAAAATAAGTGTTTTCGGTTGAATATGTTTTGAAACGTAATTTATTCCTGTGATGCAAAGCTGAATTTTCAGCATCATTACTCCAGTCTTTAGTATCACATGACAGAAATCATTCTAATATGCTGATTTGCTGCTTAAATATTATTATCAATTATTATTGCTGCTCATTTTGCAATGGATTTATGTTTGTATTTTTATCAATTTTTACAATTTTTACTTTTTTTTTATAATAAGTGTATACGGTTTAATATATTTAACATTTTTTAAATTTATTTTTATTTTTTATTTTTGAAAAAATTGATAAAATGACTGATACATAATGAGCAGCAAAAAATCATTTTCTGAAGGATCATGTGACACTGAAGACTGGAGTAATGATGCTGAAAATTCAGCTTTGCATCACAAGAATAAATTGTATTTTAAAATATATTAAAATAGAAAACAGTTATTTTAAATTGCACTAATATTTCACAATATGACAGATTTTACCTTATTTTGTTTTTACTATATTTGATCAAATGTACACAGCATTGGTGAGCATAAGAAATTTCTTTAGAAACATTTTAAATAAAATGTTTCTCTTTAAAAAAAAAAAACTTTCGAAGAATATTATGCAGTCAAACCAAAAATTATTCAGACACCAGATATAGTTTTTAATATTGTTTTACTAATGGGTGCAGGACACTATAGTTAAATTATGTAGTTGAGGATAGCAAAACAAAGTAAACTGTGACATATTATCCCCAAAAAATCTTAATACAGTGGCCTACCAGTAAAATTGATTAAAATTTGGGACCAAAAATTAGATTTGACAGTCAATCTTTGACCTGACCTTGTTTTGTTACATGCCTTTCTATCAAAGTTATCTGTCATTAGCAAGATGAATTTGTCCTGACACAGTTTAAGTCATATTATTTTATTACCATTTTCTGAACTATAGCAAATAAGTTGTGATAATGTGAGAAATGTTGAAGGCATCTGAAATTTTGGTTTCAAAATATAGTTTTTCTCATGAAAAATTGTCAACTTTTCTTCTCCTTTCCTCTGTACAGGAACAGACAGATCATCTCCAGTTCCTCCCTCAACACCTCCGATGCCCACTCCAGTAAAGAAGAGTCCTCCCGAATCCCCGCCGCCACCTCTGAACCAGTCTCCACTCATCCTGCAGCCCCTCGCCTCTCCTCTGCAAGTGGGCGTCCCACCGATGTCCCTGCCAATCATTCTAAACCCGGCTCTCATAGAGGCTACCTCACCCGTGCCCCTGCTGCCCCGCCCCTCCACCGACTGACCCGCCCCTCAAACATAAGCCCAAAGAGTGCCGCAGCCACGTCTGAAGGAGAACCAGTGGAAGCAGCATCTGATTAGACTGTTCTCCTGCACGTGTGCACTCACTGTAGCCCACACTATTAAATTATGTAACAGCAGGACCTGGAATAAGAGCGCGTGAGAGGACATTGACATGCATGGTTGCCTCTCCTCGTTTCAAACATCAAAGCAACTCCCAAACAGCTTGGACTCGAATGTCCTTCAGTTAGAGATGTTACATAGATGATCGTATTTATTCAAAACAGCAAGGAGCCACCCTGGAGGACAGTTCATTATTGATGGGACTAGGGCGGTTAGGTTAACTGCACCTGTCAGAGCAGATTTTAATGTATCAGTACTCAGTTGTTACCTGTGAGGTTTACTCGGGCAGTGATCACAGAGAATGGCTGATGGATAGAGGTACCGCACACCAGGTCCAGCTAATGAAAACATAAAAACTACATTAGCATTGAAGCTTTTATCACCGCTCCAGCTAAATGAAACTGTACAGTATGATGAAGAAAACATAATTTATTTTGACAATTCATATTGTTTCTTATTGTGGCTTTTACACTTTAATTCTATAGTTTTGCCGTCAGTTGCTCCAGAGAAGACAGTGAGATGTAGCCTGTTTCATGGTTCATTAGTGAGAAATTTCAAGCATAGTTCACCAAACATTAAACTTGTTGTCATTTACTTACCCTCATGTCATTTCAAATCTGTATGAATTTTTCTTCTATGGAACTTCTATAGAAAGTTGGAAACCAAACAAATTCTATTGTATGGACCAAGATTTTCTTTAAACATCTTTGATGTTCCACAGAAGAAGGAAAGTCATAGAGGTTTGGAACAACATGAGGATGAATATATGATGACAGAATGTTCATTTTTAGTGGACTGTCCCTTTAAGTCCAGTTATTTTGGTTAAAAACAATAAAATATGGCTTGTTTTGACGCCACGTAATTCTTTATTGTGCATCTCTATGACATTCCAGACACGTCACTGATGTTTTCAACTAAACAAACCAGCTGAACTCTGTATGTCAGGTTTAATTTTATTTTGATGGGTATTTTTATTCGTAAGTTGTCTTAAAGAGATGGTTTTGTTGCTCACGTTTATGCTGTATCGCTGTGGCTCTTTGAAGCTTTCCCTTTCAAGAATTTCTCCTGGACATTAGACCAGTTCTTCCAAATATATGTTCTTTCGATGAACCGTATCCCTTTATTGTGGTGATCTGGGCTCTGAAATTTTACAGACCACTTTTAGTTTGGTATGAATTAATGAATGCTTTAAGAGAAGTTGATCTCAGAGAAAGCTGTAAAATTCACTATTATAAAAATATAATAGCTCTCAGACCTGCAGCTCTGCTTCCATGAGCCAAGACCACCCGCGAGCAGCTCAAGTGCTTCTAGCGATCAGCGTATGACCTGAGACTCATGCTATGTTTGGATCAGTACCGAAACTGTGGGTTCTTTAAGGAATGATACTGTAATTAAATGTAGATTGTCACTGCCGTGACAGTAAATCAGTGATCACAAACCTAAGAGGTGACCGTGGACAGATGGACGTTTTCTTTTCTTTGTATGTACACTTTGTATGTACTGCATTCTTAGATACATCAGGAACTAATTCTGTAGTCAACAGGTAATTCAATGAAAATATACTGTATATATATGAATAAAACTTAATGTACTTTTTACAGTGTAATAAATATATGGTAAAATATCCAAATCTTCTATCGTTGTTTTTTCTACAGAGCAGCAAAAATAAATAAAGCAGCAAATAGAGCAGCAAAAATAAATAAATCAATTCCCTTTACTAGAGTTCAAGTGCTTATGGTAAATATGGAAAAAGACATTACATATTGTTTAGCAAGCCTGTAACCACCTAAATCAATAATTAAAAAAAAAAAAAAGGAGAATTTGGGTAGTTTGCCATACAAATATGTTTTTTTAAATGTTTATGACTGTTATAGCGCCACCTGCAATCTGAGCTCCTTAAAACTTTGCATTCTTGTTTAGAATTGTTGCATGTGCTCACCAGGTTTGGTGAAGTTTTGAGTTTATAGGATTTTTGGTGAATTTGTACAGGCCCCTTTTTGAAATTACCCCACTGTAGCTTCCCAAAGGGTAAATTTAAACTTTTTTTTTTTTTTTTTATAATTATTGACTTAGAGAGTCCAGAGAATTATACTGCAGTGTTTTTTTCCAGATTGAGTGAACTAGGTTGCAAAAGTAGGTTTTTTACATTTTCTCAATCATTCAACAAACGATTTGATTGACAGCAGTGGTTCTAGAGGCAAAGTTGTCTGGAATGAGGAGTTCTATCATATGATATGAATATTGCATGTATGTGTGGAGAACCATGCAATGTACAATCGTTTACTGCAGGGGTGTCAAACTTCGGTCCTGGAGGGCTGCAGCCCTGCAGAGTTTAGATGCAACCCTAATTAAACTCACCTGATCCAACTAATCAATTCCTTCAGGCTTAATTGAAAACTGCATAGTATGTGTGTTGAAGCAAGGTTGGAACAAAACTCTGCAGGGCTGTGGCTCTCCAGGAACTGACTTTGACACCCCTGTTTTACAGCCTTGAAAAATGCAGTATTGCTCCCCCAGTGGCCGATTTCTTTCAAATTTCTCACAGAGCTTTGGGGCTGTGAGTCGAACAGACCCACTGAGTTTTGCTCTGATCGGCCCCTGTTAACCTTGTCTAAGAAGTGCTCAAAATTCATCGGCCAAAGGTGGCCATGTGTTTTTGAGATATGCAAATATTCTTAGACACTTGTGGCACTTTGGACCAAGACATTGGACAGTGATTTTCATGTTGATAGGACAAATGGCTGTGTAGTTATAGCCAATTATTATGTTATTTCCCTTATAGCGCCACCAAGTGGCCAGTTGTCCTGTGACCTCAGATTGAGCTTTTACACAAGTGCTCTGAGTTAGGCAAAGATATCTCCTTGCATTCAGGAGTTATAGGCATTTTACTAAAAGTGGCCCTGCCCCTTTCCAACCTATTGCCATCCCTTTGCAATCGTGAGTCGAAAGTTTAACTTTTTTTTGGATAATTATTGATATTCGCTCTCCAGAGAAAGGCGAAAAACCTAGGACTAGTTCGCAAAAGTAGGTTTTCCAAAAAATCCAAAAATATTTTAAAATTTCGCCAGGCTCACGATCGAATCTAAGGCATGCGTTTTGTCCGGCATGAGGCAAGGGTTCCAACGCCTGCAACTTGCTGTTTAGGAGCGATTTCGTACTTTTGATCGCTGTAGCGCCCCCGTCAGCCCAATTGGGGCAAGCCTTGGTGATATTTGTAGGCGGTGTGAGTACTACCATCCCTCCAAGTTTTAAGTCTCTATGACTTACGATTTGGTCTGATCGATCAGTTTTACGTTGGAAATTGCTGATCCTTGGCCATTCTAACAATTACAGTAGGGTTTCAGCACTATGCACTTGAACCCCTAAATATGTTTGTCACACCATAGAAAAAATGTGTTATTAAACACCCAGCGAAATTTGAATGATAAAAAACGCCAAGTAAATAAAAAGCTATAAAATTCGTGAAAAATAAACAGTGTTCTTTGCTCTCACACTTTTGGGGGCCTGTCTGGTGTCGGCGCATCTGTAAAGCAGATGGAGCTGTTTTATAAACTGGCAACCAGGTAATAGGCATTTATATAGCTAAGGCATAGCTAGCTAGCAAACTGTATGCTGTATAACTAATAATAATGACAGCAACTCGCATTTGAGCGGACGAACCACCACCAAAATGTTGAAAAACCGTTTAATGCTCTAACTCCACAATGGAGGGTTTGCACTTACGTCACGGTTTGGTCAGTTATGCGCGACCATATTGAAGATACTCCGATGTAAATAACAGCATTGATTGCACATATTTCTGAATACGTTGTTCTACTAATTTATGCTGTCTAAACCATGGAAAAAACGTGTAGGAGCTGCTAAATCATATAGAGAAGGACTTGGTAAGCAGGAAAGGGCACAATATTTTGTTCTAAAGTTGGTAAAGATACGTCCAAGCAGTATTATTAGCCTAATATTTCACCTACCTGACCGGAAATGATAAGAACAAACACAAATGTTGTCAAGACTCTTGACCTGGAAATCCTGGTTTAGTTTGGCCAACCAACTCTTCTCCTTGATTTGTTATAACTTTTGGCAGTCTATAGTACTCCAGATGTTTTTCCCAGTCCGACCAATTAGCACAGCCCAAAACATTACAATAACTGACCATTTTCAGCAGCAACAAGCTAAATTTGCTAGACCACTCGGTTCAGTGGCATTTGTTTATGTTCAGTCCGCCAATATGACTGATTGATGAGGTTGTGAAAACACTCTATTCAGTACTACATAGTTTACAGTCTTTGTAATGTGCTTTTAGTAATACATTTCTAACATTTATAATGTGTTTAGAAACACATCTCTTAATTGCCTTTACACAGACTTCAAGTAAATCGTTGCTCGATATAATAATGTTAAGAAATGTTACATTTTTATTGTTTCTCCAGTGGAAATCAATAGTAACCAAAGATGGTACCTGCAGATTTATACAAGTTTGGAATGACGATGGTGAATGATGGAATGAATGATGGTGAGTAAATGATGATCATTTTCATTTTTGTGTAGACTATTCCTTTAATCTACAGTGGAGGTTGATTTACACCAAGCCAGGCTACTCAAAGGACTAAAAAGTAATCCATGTCATGTGACTTAGGAGAACCCATTAGTTTGCTATTCATGACATCACACCTGATGCATCTAATCTTTGAAGAAACATCAGAGAAAATGAGATTAGAGCTTCCAGCGAAGGCAAGTCTGTCAGCAATTCACAACTTGCGTTTCAGTTTGTTCTTATATGGAGCACTTTGATTTTGATGGTATAAAACCTGAGTAAATGATGACAAGTTTTGGGCATTAAAAGGGATAATTTACAAAAAAGGCTCAATTCTGTCTATATTTATCCACCTTCATGTAGTTCCAAACCTGTATGACTTATTTTCTTCTGTGGAACATAGATAGTGTATTTTTTTGTCCATACACTGAAAGCGAATGGGAACCGACACTGTTTGGTTGCCAGCATTCTTCAAGATACCTTTTCTGCTCTGCAGAAGAAAGAGAGTCATGCAGGTTTGGAACGACATGGGTGAGTAAATTCATTCATTTTTGGGTGAACTATCCATTTAAGTTGTATGTGAATAGAAAAAGAGCGCTCAGCCTGTGGTGTAAAACATTTTTTTATTTCAAAGCAGAACAAGAAACACTTTTTTTTTTTTTTGATAAACCAAAACGGTCAGAAACCACACATGATATCTAGCCAAAAACAACGGTCAAAAGTTCAACTCTGAACATGGAATGTAAAAACAAGATCAGTCTAAGGATAAAAATGGCAAACAATGAAGATTAAGTTGATCTAGTCTAAATGAATCTTTTCTTTAAAAGAGAACAGTGAAACATAAATGTGTACAGTACATCACTCACAAATATCCTTGTTTAAACACCTTCAAATAATCTGTTGTCAAAAACATATACCTACAACATCTTTCACCAAGCTGCACTATACTCCACTTAGTACGCTCCTACTAGCCTGGATGCACTCTCCGCTAAAGCTCACGTTCAACTCATTTCACCGTCCCGCGACGTCGAGGCCGACAAAACCAGTCAAAGCGAAGCTAAAACAGAGCTGCATCGAGGCATTACACTTTCAAAAGAAATCAAACCCACGACTCAACATCACTTGGCGTCCATCTTTGCCATCTCCTGCAGGTATATCCCAATGCTCTCGCTGTCAAACAGAACAAAGTAAATGTTCTTCAGGGAGGAGGTGGTTGCTGAGACAAAATGGTTCGAAATGGCCTTCAGTATTAGCTGGGCTGCCGTCTGCTTTGGGAAACCATTTCTGGGGGAACAAAAATCAAAGAGGTGAGATGAGTTCCAGTTTCTGGGAACTATTTCTTGGCACATTTGCACTGAAACAGTCGTGCAGTGTTATGAGCTTTCAAGAGTGGAGTTGAAGGTGATGTTCAACCCCACGATTGCGCCGCTCACCGTCCGGCGGGTAGCGAAGGGAAGGCCACCGACTTGAGCTTCTTCTCCTCGGCAGCAGACAGACAGTTCTTGACTGTTTTCTCGAGCTGATCTTCGCATTTCTCTGAACCCCACTGAGGAACGTGACAATGGATGATGAAACGTGCTGCCATCCCATTGGCTTGGCTCACAGCCACTGCAGAGCAGAGGGAATATGAAACACTCTAGTCACAACAGCAGCAACACGCTGAAATGTCTTACTTCACAATCTACAGGGGATTTCTCCCCGCTTTCTTGTTTTACTTTTAAAGCTTCCACACTTTTTGATCAAAGAATCAAAGGACTGAGGGAAATGAGACCTTGTTTTGGGCTGATTTTCCATTGTATGTAGGGCCCTATAAAATACATTTTATTTTTTCCCAAATCCATTTTTATTTCCGTTTAAATTTTTCTGGATTCTGTTTTTTCCATTTTTTTTTCTAAACTGTTTTAATGGTTAAATTTAAAAAAAAAAAAAGTAACAAACAAACATGTCTAATTAATTAAAATCATGAAGCATACACAATTTAACAGCAATTAAACATTTTACAAAAATATTTTAAGGCCCTATGAAATACCCCCCACCCCCCACCCCCCACCCCTTTACCAAATTCTGTGTTTTCCAAGTATTATTATTTTATTTATTTATTTTTCCAGAAATACTGTGTTGTGTATGTACATGTTGTCTGGTAAATAAATTCTGGTAAATATTCCCTAAAAAATGTTTTAATAATAATTTCATAAACTATCATTAGGCCTACATTAAAGGAGAAGTCAGAGTAAAAAAAGACGAGCGTTTGACATTAAAAAAAGTATATAAATTGTATTATTTTTATGAAAATAATCGATCGTTACGCTAGACAAGACCCTTCTTTCTCGGCTGGGATCGTTTACAACCGCATTTGTGATTGTTTAAAGCTGCATTTAAACTGCATTTTGGAAGTTCAAAATCGGGGCACCATATCAGTCCATTATATGGAGAAAAATGCTGAAATGTTTTCCTCAAAAAATATAATTTCTTTACAACTGAAGAAAGACAGACATGAACATCTTGGATGACAATGGGGTGAGTACATTATATGTGAATCTTTGTTTTGTAAGTGGACTTCTCCTTTAAGTAATATATTTCTGTCAATTTCTTCTAGTTAACCAAACTTTTATTTTGGCGGGTTGCTGTGAAAACCTTCAAGTTTTTGTTTGTACATGATATGACGGTAGTTCTTCTCAAAAGAAATGGTAAAATGCTCATGAAGTGACTCTCAGAGCAGTTCTAGAGATTATGTGTTCATATACTCATATATTGAGGTGGTAGAGGCTAAAAACACTGCAAGCATTACACGCGCTTCAGTATGTCTGAAGTAAACTGTGTGTCTGCACCATTTATTTACACAGAGACACAGGATTCATATTTAAGCAGCATTTTTGTGGCTTAATATTCACAAACCCTAGTCCATATTATGTTTTGATTTAAGTGTACTGACCTACTTTTGGTTTATTCAACCGAAATTTGGCAAATTCTCTGACATTCTGCTTTATACAGTAAATTAAGTTTTTATGACTGTATTACTCGATTTCGTCCACGCTTTCCGCTTCACGGAAACCAGGTAACAATCTCTGTATATTACTTCTTAGTGTACAAATGACTCCAAGCTATAAAAATCCTCATTTACAGTGCCTTGCAAAAGTATTCATACCCCTCAATTTCTCCACATTTTGTTGCAGCCTTATGTAAAACTGCTTGAATTTTTTTTCCCCCATCAGTCTACACTGCATACACCATAATGACAAAGCATAAACAGAATTGTCACAACTTTGTAAATTTATTATTATTATTTATTTAAAAAAAAACAAAAAAAACTTAAATGAGTACATTGCATAAGTATTCATACCCTTAACTCAGTACTTAGTTAAAGCACCTTTACAGCCTCAAGTCTTTTTGGGTATGATGTGACAAGCTTTGCACATCTGCATTTGGCCTATTAACCTCTCAAGCTCTGTCAGTTTGGATAGGGGCAGACACACATTTTCAGGTTTCTCCAGAAATAATGCGCTCAAGCCCAGACTGTAGCTGAGCCACTCAAGGACATTCACAGAGTTGTCTATAAGCCACTCTTGCTGTGTGCTTAGGGTCATTGTCCTGTTGTAAAGTTAACCCTCTTCCCAGTCTGAGGTTCTGAATGTTCTGGACTGAGTTTTTATTAAGGCTGTCTCAATATTTTGGTGCACTGAGAAAACAGCCCCACGGCATGAGGCTGCTACCACCGCACTTTACTTATGGGATAGTACTCTGCAGGTGATGAGCAGTGCTTGGTTTCCTCTATACATAATGCTTGGAATTGAGTTTCATCAGACCAGAGAATCTTGTTTCTCACAGTCTGAGCATCCTTTAGGTGCTTTTATGCAAATTCCACACTGCGTCTTGCCACACTGCCATAAAGCCCAGATTGGTGGAGTGTTTTTGTGATGTTTGTCCTTATGTAAGTTTCTCCTGTCTCCACATATGATCATGGAGCTCAACTAGAGTGACCATCAGGATCGTGGTCACCAGTCTAAGCAAAGCCCTTTTCTATCAGTTGCTCAGTTTGTCCAGGAGGTCAGCTCTGGGAAGAGTCGTGGTTGTTTCAAACTTCTTCCATTAAGGGTAATGGAGACTACATGCTTTTGTGAACCTTCAATGCAGCAGAATTTTTTCTGAACTCTTCCCCAGATGTGTGGCTTGATGCAGTCCTGTTTCTGAGCTCTACAGAAGGTTTTTTGACCTCAGGTCTTGGTTTTTGCTCTGATATGCATTTTCAGCCATTAGACCTTTTATTAAGACGTGTGCCTTTCCAAATCATACCTATTCAATTGAATTTGCCACAGGTTAACTCCACTTGAAGTGTAGTAACATCTACAAGCGATATGAATGCTCCTGAGCTACAGTTCAACTGTCCCAAATAAGGGTATGAATACTTATGCAATGGAATCATTTCAGTTTTTTTATTTTGAATAAATTTGCATTAACAAACAATTTTTTGCCTTGACATTATGGTGCATGAGGTGTAGATTGATGTGGAAAAAAAGTAATTTAAAGCAGTTTAACATAAGGCAGCAACATAAAATGTGAACAAAATGAAAGGGTATGAATATTGTCGCAAGGCACTGCACTGCTTAAGATTTAGCTCATTTCCATGACTTTTCCAGACAAGTAAATGATCCTACAATCCCTGGTATCACTAGCTTTCCATGACGGCTGTACTTTTCACTATATTAAAATATTTAACAAGGTCATTTCCTGCCCCTTTGAACATTGCTAGAGCACACACACTAATTTGAGTCTGCTTTTTGTCTGCTTGTGTCTAGAAAAGTGTGTTTGATTTCAACCTGATGCGACCTCCAAAGGACCCTGGCTTTTTCTCAGCTCCTTGACGGTCTCTAGGAAATCTTTTCCTCCCGCTTTCTCCAGAGCGTTACCTGTGGCACAGCATGGAAAATAAATTAGCTTTTGCTACATATTTCAAAAGAGGCTGAAACATCTCTTCAAAAATTAAGGGAAATCGACACTTGCTATATAAATAGCATTTACCATCTAGCAAATGTAATTGACAATAATTTAATAGTAGCTAACAGCAGTGTAATGCACTGACCGATTCCCTCTTTCAGATCAATCTCTGCGTTCGTGGGATTGATGATTCCCTCCACTTTGATCGTGCCGATTTTGCTGATTTCACTCTCTGTGAGGGACAGCTGATAAACAAACCACAGATATTTAATTATTGCAAAACTTAAATCTCCTTTTTATTTGATTAGTATGAAGTATGAATGTTTGTTTTACAACTTTTTTTTCTGTCAACTTCAAATTAATTTTCATATTTATTATTTTAAGTGTGAAAATAAGTAAAAATAAATAAATTCTTGGTAATGTGTGATAAGCACAGCTATTTCCACCTTTTGTCCAAGGAACAAGCTTTTCGCAGAGAGAATAGTAAATCCCTCTCCTGGTCCGTCTTCCACTGTTGTGTTGGCGTCTGCTTCTTTGTCATTCTCTGTGCTTTTCTGTATGCAAGAACCATTTTTTAGTATTCTCACAGACAAAGATGGTACCACAGCAACATAAGTATGAGACTGCACGCACTTTGGGTTTGCGGCCTGGTTTTCCTTTGCTCTTTTTGCTGGGTTTCTTGACGGGTTTCCGGTTCTCCCTCTTCTCCGGAATGGTCACCTGAGTCTCCACCTTCACCTTGCCTCCTCTCTTCTTGGAAAGCAGCTCAGGATGGATGCGAGGCAGAACACCACCATTTGATATGGTCACCCCTCTGAGCAACTATTCAATTATACAGAAAAATAAACTAATTAATGGCATTACTTTAAGGACTACAACTGTCGAAAATGCAGATCCAAAAACATTTTGCAGAGCTATACTACTGGTCAAGTACAATTAAATATTATTTTTTTAATGAAAATAAGTCTCTAATGCCTTCCAAAGCTGCATTATGTTTTCAAAAATACAGTTAAAACTATAATATTGTGGAAATACTACTGCAAATTTAAAACAATTGTTTTGTATTTGAATATATTTTACAGTGTAATTTATTTTTGTGATGCAAAGTTGAATTTTCCGCATCATTACTCCAGTTTTCAGTGTCACATGATCCTTCAGAAATCATTCTAATATGCTGTTTTGTTGCTCAAGAAACATTGCTTATTATTATTATTAAAAACAGTTTTTTTTCTGCTTTATATTGCTCTGAAAACCATTTAAAAGTTTGGGTAATAAGATTTTTTAAGCAGCAAAAACTTTTTTCAACACTGAAAATAATAAGCAATGTTTGTTTCCTGAGTTGCAAATCTGAAATATCATATGTCACTAAATACTGGAGTAATGATGTTGAAAATTCAGCTTTGCATCACATGAATAAATTGCATTTTAAAATATATTAAAATAGAAAACAACTATTTTAAATAGTAATAATATTTCACAATATTACTGTGATATTGATCAAATACATGCTGCCTTGGTGGGCACAGAGACGTCTAAAACATTTTAAGTGTACAGCAAGTTGCTTTTAGACACCAAGAGTATGCTAAACATTAACCCTGCCCAACCTCAGTCTGTTTTAACATGTAATTCATTACCTGGTTAAGTTCTTCATCATTGGCCACTGCCAGCTTGATGTGTCGTGGAGTGATTCTCCCCTTCTTGTTGTCTCTTGCTGCATTGCCAGCCAACTCCAAGATCTCAGCTACAAAAACAGTACAACCCGAGACTATCACAAGGCTCTCAAAACAGCAATATAATTAAACGATTGCATAATGATTTTTTCTTTGGTAAAACGTGTTATTTAATTCCACAACAAAGGAGAATCTGTCTTCCCACCTGCTAAGTACTCAATGACAGCTGCCATGTAGACGGGGGCGCCCATGCCGATGCGATACTTATGGGTTCCTGTGCGCAAGTAACGCATCATCCTCCCGACAGGAAAAATGACTCCTGCCCGGGCAGAACGGGACAGCTTGGTGATCTTTTTCTTTCCTCCTCTGGCTGACATCCTGCCTTTTCTGTGGAGAAAAATCAAATATTTCTTCCATCATCATTTTTTGATCAAGGTAACAATCCATTCAGCAACACGCAATCAAAACATCGGTCGTGTGAGTGACAGCGTGGACCCACCTCCTCTTGACTCACAGTGCCACTGGATGGAGTACCTACAAGATGAATCAAGACAAAATGATTCATTCATTAGCATCTCTAAATGTGACTGAACTCAGCAGTCTCCATCTGCTTCAACAGATGATGATCACAGACACGCTCTTATCCATGTTAAATTAGTACAACAACAAAGCTAATATGTTGGCACATTAGAAAGTTAAAGCTTTCTGGTCACAATTTAAGCCTAAAAGGAGGGACTTTTCACTCCATTCATTTTCACTGATAAGCATGTGAACAAAAAGTTCAAGTTTTGTCATTTCAGATCTGCAAATTTATGTGACAAAGATCTAAACGTCACATACTGATCTCTTGGCTAAATTCAACGAAAAGCTGAACGTGTGTATATTTACACATTTTAAATTTGTATTATTTATTATACTGCATGTTGTATTATATATTAAAACCACAGCCCTAGGGTGCTGTCATATTCTGTTAGTAAAAAAAAAACACACACCAACTGGACTGCGTCCAATTTAAAATCTACTTCATTACTATCCACCGTTTTTCTCGTAATAACGGGAGCCATTTGTAAATTTTATGGGTCTGGTTTCTGGTCTCATGTGTCCAGCTATTTTTAGCTAAAGTACAAAACAGATCGTTTTGCTGATTAATATTGCAAAATGGTCTGTCTTACTGTATTATTTAATGTATTATCTTAATTATAAACACACTGGTTTGTAGTGCATACAGTTTTACCATTTACTGCACGTTGTTATTCAACTCCTTTTTTCCCGGAAGTCAACCACGTTGAAGAAAAAGGTGGATATAGTAATGTAAAAAAACAACAACAACAATATGTGACAAAAGAAGTCCAAATTAGGTGCAAAACAGATATAAACACCCAGAAGACCCACTGTTTCCAGCAAGATACTTAAGTGTGCTTCAACTATGGACACTTTACTATTACATGAGGGCACGGGAGACGTAGGTCACGTGATAATGACAACATGGCAAACGTAGTACGTCCAGAATACATTCATACTTTTTAACGCTCACGAAGTAATAACTTATTTAAAATAAGCGCCTACTCCAGAGAGTATGCTATTTTGGACGCAGTCTTGGTGCCATCTAATGAATAAAAATCAGTATGAATAGTTAAAACCAAAAATACTACAGTTTTGACGCAAACATTTAGCGCATAGCCTTTCAAATAAGACTACATGCTATGCACTGTGCTGATAATATAAAGTATATTATGTATCTTTCTATATTATTATTATTAGTGTTAAATATTATTATACAGTAAGCATTAAATACTTAACCCTACTTAAATAACGAAATACTTAAATACTTTACCATTACCATTTGTATTATTAAATACTTTGGTTGCTATAGCAAATCCATAGTTAATTTGTGGTTACTTAATTTGTAGTAACCATGGTTAATTTTTATGGGAATGGCTACCACAGGTAAAACAGCATCAAACAGGAAAGACAGAGAAATATTACTTATATAAGTTACATAAACTGGAGAAATCTAACTTGTTCATGTAAGCTGTAACTTGGATTCCTGATTATTAGGTTTTTATAAATTAATACCGTTGCTGTATTCATCTTACTGTCCAATCAATAGTTTATGCCATATTTATTTGGTAAATAACCATGTAATTAGCAGAATAATGTGCATACTGGTGGTCAATTTGAGAAAAGTTATTTCTATCTTACTTTTTTTTTTTTTTTTGGAATGAATGAATGAAATGTGACCTGGAAATGATCTTCACATTTTTTATGAGATTTACCCACATTATAAAAAAAAAATGTTCATAAGCTGTAAGTTCACTGCATGCTTTAAGGTTTGTATTTTTGTTGACAAATTCACACTGTTTGTACTTATGTATTTATTTTGTGGATTACAGGAAGGCATGAAAATCACACCGTTTAGCCTAACACAAATATGACCCATGGTCTGCGAATGGCATTCCGACTGTGAAGTAGCGCGTCGACAGACTCGAGCTCTCTCGACACAGCCTGCAGCGACCCCGCACTGCCATCGCAAATTAAAGGCACAGCGCTTGTTTTACGATAAACAGCGGACATTCATAAACACAGAGCGCGATTCCTCCCCGCTATAAAAAGTTTCGCCTCAAATATGTGTGACAAAAGACCCGCCTCCTGCCAGCAACAGCACGTTAACACCATTATATTCAGTCGGGATGCGGTACGTGATCGCGAGGCCGTCGCCGAATCCGCGATTCAAAGCGTGCGATCAAAGGCCTCGCCTTAACTTCACTGCTTCTCCATCGAACGCGCACAAAACACGGACGTGTTTGCTTTCCAAACACATTAGGTCGTGCACAAATGCATATTCTCGGTTTTCAACCCCGCTCCTCCCACATCAACTCACCCCCATTTTGTTTTCACCTCGTTTTATTTACATACAGTAAAACACCCGATCTACATCGCAAGCGAGTGATGCGTTTCAACGCAACGCGACGCGACGCCGCTGTAACGTTGTTGTTATAATCAACGCATCTGCAAGCGAGCTGCGTTCGGTTTTTTCATAACGCGAACGCTGTCGTTTCGTCGCGTGCAGTGTGCTCGAGTCGTATTCGCATGCATCGCATCGCCCGCTTATCAACTCAATATCTCGTGCCAATATTTACCTGTTTGTTCTCTACAAATGCGTCATGTACGAAATATATCTGTCCTCTGACAGGCGCAAATAAGGAGGAGTTCCTGGTCTTATTCCTATTCCCTGTCCTTGTGTGCTGAGCCTCTGCTGTTCCTTAAAAAAAAATTACAGAGAGAGAGAGAGAGACCGCGAAAAACTACAGCAGCCAGTACCACCGTACTGTCGATGGAGGCAGGCTTTAGGCTGCTGCTGCTTCTCATTTAAAAAACATTACATTCAAGATATGAAATACATTAGAGTGCACCCAGTGCAATTCGTGCTAAATGCATCTATAAGCGAATATGGGATATTATGTGGATATAATGCATTATCAAGCCATCATTTCTCATCCGAGAGCCGGTTGCATGCAGAAATAATTCGTCACAGACAGCTGCAGGTGACTGGGAGATTGATACTTACTGTAAAAATCTCTCTTCACCTGGTCTCTACGCGACGGCGTGTTGATCTTCGTTCATTTTCACATAAATAGACCCTCTCCTGACGCCTTATAATAAACTCAATCTGATGTGCACTTGGAAGAATTAACCTCACGTAACGTTAGACACGACAGGAGCGCGTTCCCTTGAGTGGTGCACTTAAAAATCAGACGTCTTCATTGTGAGTTAAGGGTTGCTATATATCTGCTCGGTTTTGTGTGTGAATTTCAGGTTAATGCAAAATCTAATGTGCGCTGAAAGGATCGAATAATGGCCTGTTTCAATAGCGTTTAGTGTCCGCAAAATCTGTGCTAGACTAAACTGGTTCTACAGAGGGCAGTCATAGATCAGAATTCAGATTTGCTGTTGTGTTATTGTGGTCCGGTAGGGGTCGGTATTGTATTGTGTTGGGTTATGTTTTTCTAGGGCCCATCAGACAAGGACAGTCGTTGCTTTGGGACGAACAGTATTAAAATCTTAAAGCATGTACATTGCATAAAATATGTTTCAATTACGTGTTGAAATCAATTGTGCAAATTCAACATAAAATTGGTTTACGTTTACACCCAAAATATCTCTTATTTACAGTTTTTTTTTTTTTAAATTGCTTCTGAACAAATAGAAATAAGAAATAATTTTTGAAGTCGCCTGTGTTAAATGTTTAGATGGTAAGTGACAAAAAATATATTTGAATAAACTAAAAATATATAGGATGGTTGAGTCTGCAATACCCATTGTGTGGCAGATTCCTTACGCTACCACAGAGAGACTTTGAAAATGATTTCCCCAGCCCTGCAGGCTCTTTTGGGGCAACTTTCAGGGATAAAGTGAGTCTTCCCCTTTAGAGCGGGCCCAGGAGGATGCTGGGAAGAGCGACATGCGTGCTCTTAGTCAGCAGAGCCAGACTGAATTATCTAAACACCTGGTTGCAGCAATCTAAACAAAGAACTGGTGATGACTGGACCTGGTCTACAGGGGCCCCTGGCTCCAGCATCTCTATGATATGGAGCTCAAATAGAAGTATGACATATGCTTACTAATAAAAGCCGGTCTGTCTCAAGTTTGGTGATGTTCAGAGAAATGCCGTCCTGTTTAAGTGAGTAAAACTAAATGCAACGTGCTGCATCAGCAAGATAAAGGGAAAATCATTTTCCTTTATTTTTACAGTGCGAGCTGAATGTAAATACAGACAGTGTGCTTATTTGTGGTGAAATCTGACTTCTCAAAATATACATCTTAAAGAGTATAACATCACAAAATCTGCGTTACATGCAAAATGAAGCTGTTTTTTTATGATTTTCATCTGCGTTTTCTTATAGCCATTTGGTGTCTTGACAGTGAATTAATTTTCCATAGTTGCTTTTTTTAGCCATATATATATATATATATATATGAAGAATTCAGATGCAAAACCAGCTAAATCCATCTGCAGTCTTTCTTTAAAAAATGCATTTTTATCAGGCTCAGATGTATTGGTTTCTATGTAAGTACCGGTACTTCTGATTGGGCTGAGTCTGGTATTTAGCGAGTTTGAAGAAAAAGTATTTGATGGACGTATAATATATGTCGAGAGCATTCACTCAGTATCATTATCTGATTTTTGACCGAGATGGCTTTTAGCTGGTTTTGCATTTGAACTCTTCATATACATACATACATACATGCTGTTACTCTTTAGGTATAATATCAAAAATGTAAATTTGGGGAAAAAAAAAAAAAAAAAAGAGTCTGTAATTTATCTTCTTCTACACTAATTATTCAGAGAAGCTGTAAGCAGTGTTTATGATGACATTATTCATTTTTGATGGATTATGTGTTTGTGAATAAGACATGATTGTGACATTGTTTGAAGATTTGATGTTAGCTTGTTGTCTTGTTGAGATGTTGAAGTTTTGCCTGGTTTTTCAAGTATCTTGTAAGCATTTTTTAGCTTTATATTTCTAAATCTAGAATCTGGAATCAAAGAAATGTCTTGTAGTCTTGATTTGGAGAAACTTAAATAACTAGAGAAAATGTAGATGTATTTAGTAAGATATGAACCCACTTTATACAATTTGTTAGAAATTATTATTTATCAATAACAGATACTGTACTGTAATATGTAATATGTGTGACCCTGGACCACAAAACCAGTCCTAAGATTTATACATAATCTGAAATCTGAATAAATAAGCTTTCCATTGATATATGGTTTGTTAGGATAGGACAATATTTAACCGAGATACAACTACTTGAAAGTCTGGAATCTGAGGGTGCAAAAAAATCAAAATATTGAGAAAACCACCTTTAAAGTTGTCCAAATTAAGTTCTTAGCAGTACATATTTATAATCAAAAATTAAGTTTTGATATATTTGCAGTAGGAATTTTACAAAATATCTTAATGGAACATGAACTTTATTTAATTTCCTAATGATTTTTGCCATAAAAGAAAAATCAATAATTTTGACCCATACAATGTATTTTTGTCTATTGCTACAAATAGACCCCAGCAACTTAAGGGTGGTTTTGTGGTCCAGGGTCACATATAAGAATTGTATATTTGTAATATGAAAATAGAGAAATTAGACAGAATGGCCATTAATATTCAGATTTTATTCAGAATGTGTCATATTCTGATTATATAAGATTTCTGTAAATATATAAGAATTATATATTTACAATATGCAAATAACAGAGAAATTAGACAGAATGTCCATTAATATTCACATTTTATGCAGAATGTCATATTCTAATTATATAAGAATTCTGTAAATATATAATAATTATATATTTACAATATAAAAATAGAGAAATTACACAGAATGCACATTAGTATTCACATTTTATTCAGAATATATCATAAAAGAATCCTGTAAATATATAAGAATATATATATAATATGAAAATAGAGAAATTGTACAAAATGGCCATTAATATTTAGATTTTATTCAGAATTTGTCATATCTGATTATATAAAAATCCTGTGTATATATATATATATATATATATATATATACTGATTACTGTAACCACTTTATGTTGTCAAAATTACCAAAAGACAGTTGGCACATTCTTATATTAATCGAATTTTGGGTCACCCACCTTTATACTAACCTAAAATATCCTATAATTTTTTTTTTTTTTTTCAAAAAAATTGGATATTTTCTTCAGAAAATATAAATATTGACTAATGTTAATGTAAGGTGTTTTTATGATGCCATCAAGACTTTTTATATCAAGAGTGCAAGATGTTTGCGAGGAGTCCTTAACTGGAACAAGCTGTCCTGCCAGTGGCATGATCAAAAAACCCATCAGCAAAATAACCTCCATCACGCAGCTCCGGCATGGCTACCTTTGCCAGGTATTTTTAGGCCTCAGACAAGTAGGCGATGGTGCGTCTCCCTCTCCCAGACCACAATCCACAAAAAGAGCCCCACTTGGGGATGCTGTGAATAGCCCCCCTTCTGTTTAACCCATCCCTCTGAGGTCCAGTGTCACTGCAAAGGGCCCTAAGAGAGTCCCAAGGCAAAAAGAGCCGTACTGAGAGAGAGAAAGATAGCGAGGGTAACAGAGGAAGAGTTTCAGATTACACTCAAAGGGGGCTGCCGTGTCAAAATAGGCCTTCAGAGTGGCGACAAACCGTGGGCCACCGACCTTACCCCTTTGCCAAGCCGAACATTCCTGCCGGATATTTTTAGAGGTGGCATTTAAAGTTGGCAGAGTATCAACTCCCAGGCAATCTGCAGCATTTCCTGTTCCTGTAAAAGAGGGAGGTCTGGGACACAAATGCCCACTCAGACAGGGCCTGTCTAGAAATAGACATGTCAACCACGTTTTACTTCAGTTTCATGTTTTCTTGATGCGTAAATGACAGTTTCGTTTACAAACTAGCACACATTGTGTTGTGCTGAAACACAGCATTGTTGACATCGCTGGTCAATATTGAAAGAGATGAATTGTGGCCCTGGTCCAACCTAAACTAGGGTGAAATACACACACTCATGTAGATCTGTAAAAGGGCTGGGCGGCTCCTTTGATCACTGTTTATGAGGAAAGTGCCAGAATGACCAACAAGTCATCTATCCAGCTTTGCTAGTTAAGCCAAACATCCCCTGTAGCGATTTAATTTGAAACAGGTTAGCCCAGGTTAGCCAGTAGCCCATTTTTAAAGTTAAAATATCAGTAAATATTCAGCCGTCAGCACTGTTTGGTTAGTGCTGGGCGGTTTGACCAAATATCATCACACTTTTCCCTGACTGTACCTTTATATGAATTAGACTACATGAAACTGTTGCAGAACCACTGTATTTTAATCACGATCTAAACAAACAAGCTACATGTAGCATGAACAGTTTTTGATATAAATTAGATTTTATAATTGAACTATTTAATGCAAAAACATAACGGTCTGACCTTAGCTTTGTGAAATTATGCTACATAAAACATGTCTGCACAAAACAAAAACACCAGGTGGCGCTTATGGGACATCAGCGATACAACGTTTCCTTACTTAAACAAAGTAAACGTAAACAAAGCTTTTAAAAACTACATTAATATGCATTATACGGAGGTAAGATGAAAAGAAAATACCATCTAAACTTTTCTGAAGACAGTCAGTTCCCCTCAGAGACATATAAACTCTCACTCTCAATTTAGTAATTAGGATTTTCTTTCAATATTTCGCGCATCGTGAGCAGAGATCTTGCTCTGCCTAATACAGTATTTTCTCCTCTTTCCATTCGTCTTCAGCGTCTCACAGCTAGTTGTGTGTTATTAATAGTTCTCTAACCATTAGGCATAAGTTTATGCAGTTGACATAGATCCCTTTTCAATTCAAGACGTCGTTTACATTGCTTAGCCAGTGTTTTTCAAAAATTCACACGGTGCATAATTCAAACCGGTTTATCGTTTGAACCAGTGTATCGCCTAGCACTACTGTTTGGGAGTAGAATATTAGATGACACTTTAGGGACCAATTCTTACTATATTTAGTTGCTTAATAGCACGTGTATATCAAAATTCCATTTAGTCCATTTATTTCCCCTTATCAACCTTATTTTTGCTGTAAGAGTGGGCGTGGCATTTTATGTACATTTTATGGGTGTGGCTTCCATCTGCATACAGCTATTTTTAGCTGTACTAAACAGCTCACGTTGCTGTTGATATTGCAAATTGGTGTGACTTACCATATTATTTTAATGTATTATGTAATGAACACACGTTTTACCTTTTACTGCATGTTGTTATTCTTCTCATTATTTCCATAGTCTCACCCATAGGCTTACTTCTGCGTTGAAGAATAAGATGGATAGAAAAATGGATTAGATCCATCTCCATTTCATATCTGAGAGCAATTTGTCACTTATCTGATGCTTAATGTTTGCTTTGCATTAAAAGGATACCCTTGACTCTGGCTACAGGCGCTCATAGATCACTGGAAGTGTGTGAAATGAACAAGACAGCTTCTCTGTTAACAAGGGCAGCAGCAATGAAACCAGCCCTGGTGTCACAGATGCTTGAATAAGTGCCTGCTTTTTTGTTGGAGCTTGGATAGACAAGATGGTGATGACAGCGTGTTTCCTAAAGATAGTGTTTTCCGTGACATGGGCTAATTGGCGACGAAAGGCTCAACGTAACTGGCATTATCGGTACTGAGTTTATGATCCTCAGACAAAATCAAGAGTTTTATTGTCTTTTTCCGTGATGTTATGAGTAAAAATTGTGCATAAATTCTTTTATTGTTTCCAAAGCGTAAAATCTACATTCAACATTGTGCTGATGTCTTTTCAATGACCTCATATTTATGAATATGGTTAAACAGTTTATACCTGTGGGAGTTAGTCCACTTGTGACTAGGTTTGTCTACTGCAGCAAAGGAAAATTTCTATTTTTAAATACCATATATTGCTTTTGAGATTTCCCTAAACCATTGGTGGGAGATGAAAGTTGACCACATTATAAACAAAAACTTACTGTTAATGGAGTGCTATTATGCTTTTTCACTTTTTGAATGTGTGGTGTCTATGTTTGGGCATAAAAAAGATCTACAAAGTTACAAATCTCAAAGTCCACTCCAAGGGAGATATTTCGTTTTTAAAAAAATCCCTTTTCAAGAACTACAAAGAATGGCTCCTTTGGCCTACATCGTTGTTTTCAGGGTGTTGTGATGTCACAATGTGGCCTATTAGAATATCATTTAAATAATTCCCGCCTACGGAAATTCAAATGGTTAGGGGTTTGATGGGGACGAGGTGGGGGATTAGCGATGCAGCGCGGAGAGCCGCTACTGGGATGCTTCAACGAGCTGCAGCGGGGCTGGTATAAACACAAGCATTGACTTGAGTGGCCGCGATCAGCTCAGGTGGCATTGTCGGAGCCTTAACACGCTGCAGACGTGCAGTATAGGGGGTCAAAACACATGCTGAGGCGCAGCTGGTATAAACACAAGCATTGACTAGAGTGGCCATCAGCTCCAGTGACAGCGTAAGAACTATAATGCGCCGCAGACATGTGCAGTGTGTCGTAAGAGATTTATTCATCATACAGTGTAGACTTATAACCTGAGTGTTTTTCAAAATGTATAAACTTGCATTAGAATAGGATAGGCTAATCAGTGATGATGTTCTTTGATAATGTTAATGTTCTTTGCTCGTTTTCTGTAGCTGCTTTTTGAATAACTAAGGAAATGTAAGCATTATAATTAGTAAATTACATTGTTTTTATTCAATTGTTGTCATGTTAAATACAAATTAAGTCATATTAAAAATATTAGGCTGCTTTAAGCCTTATGCTGGAGCTGATTTCAGGCAATGAAATTATGTAAATAATTAAATATATTAGCACGATAATATTATGTAACGGCGATCTCACGGGCTGACGATAGGACCCAACACTCTTGTAGCGTCAGCTACTTTTATTATATCCTTTACTGTAACGGAGCAGACGGAACTTGCTGATTTGGCAAGGGGCGTGGCAGTACTGAAGCACCGTCTAAGCTGTTCACCAATCACAATGCACTGGGACTGCTAACCAATCACTACACATTTAGTTTTTTGGAAGGTGGGCCTTCATCAAACCCGGATCTAATCGAGCCGTTTGTGCCAGGCTGGGGAGAAAGGTATTGTAATAATGTAAATTATGTGAATAACCAAGCATAAGAGCATGTTCTAGAACACCCCCAAAACAAAATCAAGACTTTGTAAAAGAGCATATAGGACCCCTTTAAACATTACTGCACATTGTAGGCCTTGTGTATTAAAAAATATTACAGAATTAGGTGGTGAATTGTATTTCATCACCATTACACACATACCAATTTAGTTTCTGTCTTGGAAAATTAGGCTATAACCTGTTATAGTAACAAATTCCTCCCTTGTGTACATCCTACAGTATGTCTTGTTTAATAAAGTAACAGTAAGAGTTAAACAAAGCACGTTTTTACATTGTATTATACAAGGCAGGTGACAAGCCTATGTGAAATATTGGTTTTACGCCTTCTGATGTTAGTCCAAGTGAAACAGCATATGTAATGAGAAAAAATGTTTGTTTTTATTCATCAGGAACTGGTTAGATTGTGAGTGCTACAGGGCAGAGTGTCTGGCAAGGGGTCAAGGTTTCCTGGGTTAGTATGGTCCAATTATGTAAGCCCATTACCACTTAAATTACCCCATGATTTACTCACTCTCAAGCCATCCTAGGTGTATATGACTTTTTTCTTTCAGACAATTACAATCAGAGTTATATTGAAAAATGTCCTGGCTCTTCCAAGCTTTATAATGGCAGTGAATGGGTGTTGAGATTTTGAAGCCCAATAAAGTGAATCCATTCATCATAAAAAGTACTCCACATGGCTCCGGGGGTTAAATAAAGGCCTTCTGAAGCGAATTGATGTGTTTGTATAAAAAATATCCATATTTAAAACCTAATAAACCTAATCTCTAGTTTCTGATAACTGTCGTAGGCATGTTCACGAGAGAGTGGTGTTCCAGCGCATGATGTAAGATGCGTAAGCTCCGGTGAGAGTATGGTAGTCTTGAGAAAACCAAGTTTTATTTACAACAGTCTCCTCTGGCCTCATATTGAAATCCTCTGACATTTTTCTTTACGAATCCTTGTTTTGTACGTCTAATTCATGACCGGTGTTTTGTTTTGCTTTACGTGCTTTGTTTTACTTGTGCCTACATCCTACATCATGTGCTAAAATGGCACTCTCTCGTGAACGCGCATGACAGTTAGCAGAAGCTACAGATCACGCTTCATGAAGTTTTAAATATGGATATTTTTCTTACACAAACGCGTCGATACACTTCAAAAAGCCTTTATTAAATGCCCTGATCCATGGGGAGTAGTTTTTATGATGGATGGGTGCACTTTATTTTACTTTAAAATCTCAACACCCATTCACTTCCATTATAAAGCTTGGAGGAGCCAGGACATTTTTTTATATAACGCTGATTGTAATCGTCTGAAAGAAGAATGTCATATACACCTTGGATGGGTAATTTCAATTCTTTTTTTTTTTTGGTTTTTGGATGAACTATCCCTTTAAATATGATTGTAACTTAATAATGATCTAACAATACCTAGTTCAACTAAAACAAGACCCTACTGACTTTTTTGAATAGTATGGACAAAAAGTGATTTTTCTGAATAGCTTCTTTGGTGTTTTACAGAAGAAAGAAAACCATACAGATTTGGAACGACATGCGGGTGAGTAAATGATGACAGAATTTACATTTTGGAAAAAACTATTCCTTTATAGTTTTAGTGGTTTGACACACAGAGGTGCAGACTCTTCTCCAGCACTCACTCGATACCTGGAGGAGTGTGTCATGCAGCACATGTCAGACCTGGAGAAGGCTTTGGATCTGGCCAGCGTCCTCCTAGCTCTGCATCCATCTGGAAAACGAGTCTGGCCCATAAATCAGAGGATCCAGCGAGATACGCTATCACGGACTGGCAACAGGACCCGCAGCAGAAATGGAGGTCTATGATGAAAAAAGAGAAAAGTTACGACAGCAACATATAGAATTGCCCTCACAAATACAGATGTTTCTGGAAGCGCAAAAGCTCCTTTCCCAGCAACAGCGTTCACCATCTGCTAAATCGCTCAGTTCACCTTTTCTGTGTACCCCTGCACACCGAGCGCTTATCCAAGATAAACACTGCTATGTTGTGTGAAATGAGAGAGAAGTGAAGTCAAGTAGAACATTAGAATCTGAGCACTGATGAGGAAGCACAGGTTTGATTGTGTGAAATGAGTCTACACTAATGGTTAAGATTATTAATGTTTTTGAAATGTCTCATATGCTCAGCAAGGCTGCATTTGTTTGATCAGAAATAGAGTAAAAACAGAAATATTGTGGAATATTATTACAATTTAAATTATTACTTTAAAATGTAATTTATTCCTGTGATGCAAAGCTGAATTTTTTAGCATCATTACTCCAGTCTTCAGTGTCACATGATCCTTCAGAAATCATTCTAATATGCTGCTCAGTTATTATCAGTGTTAAAACAGTTGTGCCATGATACATTCTTCACAGAATTCTTTGAAGAATAGAATGTTTAAAAGAACAGCATTTATTTGAAATAGAAATCTTTTGTAACATTATGTCATTACTGTCACTTTTGATAAATGTATGCATCCTTGCTAAAAAAAACGATTTATTTCTAAGGTACTTTTTTAAAGTTCTTAACCAATTCTTAAAAATGCATTCAGGTCTGTTCTGCTAGTGCAGAACTATTTAAATGCAAATACTAATTCAAGTAAGCATATAATCATGCAGATTAATATATCAGCTGTGGGAAGAGTGGAGAAAATCTTTCCCGTATGTTTTGTTGTTAATGTCAACACTAGATGACTAATCACTCTAAGGTATTTTGACACAAATTTATCTGTCACTTGATAGAAGCCAAATTTAAGCAGATGTAACATAGGCAGGTTGTGCAGCATTCCTTCATCCTATTCTTAGGCCTGTGCAGTTCATGCAAATATTAATATGTTTTGATGTTTGATCAGAGGTATGTTTTTGTTTAGTTTTGTACGATAAACCGTTTTGGTTCTGTTTTGAATAACCACTTGAGGTCTAGAGTAAATTTGGGCACTAAAGCAAACCAGCTGAGACTCAGTGTTGCGAAACTAAGAGCATTGAAAGCACTTTTATAATACAGTTATTGTATAAGATAATAATACTGTGGTATTTCGATATACATCATGGAACTGAAATATATTATAATATTAATTTTCCATAGTATTTACAAGTAATGACTTCAAAGAATCCCATAGTATAGATGTACAATTTTATGTCAGTGTAGTTTGTGTCCATTCTTTATCATCTGCAGTTATTTTAGAAATAGTTTTAATATAGTATGCAAAAATGTAGTGAAAGTCTTGTACACTAACTATGTCTTGACAACTCTGAAATGTCGTGTTTGGGCCCCTTGTTTATTGGCTTGTCACTTTGAAGGACAGTTACCGCAACAACATCACATAACAGTGTTGAGTTTCAAAGACATGGCGGCATGCAGGCTGCTCATGTGTGTATCCCTTTGAAGCCCATGACTAGTATTGGATACAAACAATACTGGATAAATATAGAGGTAGTACCATTAGGTATTACGCGGAAAAGCAGAGCGGAACCGAACCACCTTTCACATAAAAGCCTAAAACACACACCACTAGAGAACAGTCTTATGCCAGGTTAAAAAGAGCTGTAATTAAATAATATTCGTATATTATAGTTTTATTTTACTTACACTACTGTTTGAAGGTTTTGGGTTAGTAAGAATTTTAGGGGGAAGAGGATTATGGGGTAGAAGAAATTAATACTTTTATTCAGCAAGGATGCATTAAATTGATAAAATGTGACAGCAGAGACATTTATAATGTTACAAAAGATATCAGTTTTGAATAAATGCTGTTCTTTTTAACTTTTTATACTGAAAATCCTGATAAAAATATAATTGTATTCACAACAGGGTCAAAATGAACTTTTCCATTAATATTTGCACCCTGGAATTGATTTCCAGGGGCATTTTTTACATTTGTGAGAGCAATTTTTATAATCACCTTATGTCAAATAATTACATTGAACCAATTACTTTAATCAATATTTTATACTGTTGTCAATAACAATAGACTGTTTACACGTGTAAAAAAAAAACCAAAACAAAACAAAAAACAAAACAAAACAAAACAAAAAAAAAACAGTAGAGCTGTAGGAGTGCTGCAATATTATGATAAAAAAAAATCATTATTGTAGATTATTGCTCTTTGTATTGTAACAGACCTAAAGATTATTAATATCGATATAGAAAACAATATGAAACATTTTTGTTTTGTATTAGGCAGGTCACACTTCATAGACAAACATGTCGGTCCATAACGTTAGCCTAGTCTACCTCAAATTATGCAGAAACTAACCTTATAATCACTGAAGCAACGAAATTATTATTTTTTATTTACGTCGTACCTGCACCTTGTTAATGATGAAGGAATTCGCGAACGTACGCATTCAATAACAGTTCCGGCTAATTATATTCAATATGTTCAATAAAAAAAAAAATAATAATAAAATAAAATAAATAAATAAATAATTTAAAAAAATAACAGTTCCGGCTTTTAAACGCTGACTAATCTAAGCGATTCTGATTGGCCACTGCATTCCTAAATTCAACAGAAACGCGTTTGACTGGTTATAAGGCTCAACCGCATAAAAGCGATCTAATAATTTCCGCGAATTGACACATTTCATTAATTTTCACATTTCATTTTAATCGTGACAACCGTAATACGTTTAATCTTATTTCATTTATGTTGCATATTTGTTAATTTTGGTGGCTTTTTTTGCCACAAAGCCCTTCTTAATTCTGGACCCTGATTCACTAGGATATGGGGTATGGGGTAGAAGAAATTTATATATATATATATATATATATATATATATACTACCGTTCAAAAGTTTGGGGTCAGTACATTTTTATTGTTTCTTTTCTTTTCTTTTTTTTTTTTTTTTTTTAAGAAATTAATACTTTTATTCACCAAGGATGTATTAAGTTAATAATTAAAAGTTTATTAAAAGTTAATAATAAATAATTTACATTGTTATAAAATATTTATATTTTGAATAAACACTGTACTTTTTAAACTTGTTATTCATGAAAGAATCCTGAAAAAAAAAAAAAAATCACAGGTTCCAAAAAATATTTGGCAGCACAACAGTTGATATTATCCAACACTGATCATTCTAATAATAAATCCGCATATTAGAATGATTTCTGAAGGATCATGTGACACTTAAGACTGGAGTAACAGCTGATAAAAATTCAGCTTTTCATCACAGGAATAAATTCTATTTTGAAGTATGTTAAAATAAGAAACATTATTTTATATTGTAAAAACATTTTGCAATATTACTGGGGTTTTTTTCTATATTTTTAATCAAATAAATGCAGCCTTGATGAGTATAAGAGACTTCTTTAAAGACTATTGCAAGTCTTACTGACCCCAAACTTTTGAACGGTACTGTATATATACAGATTTTTTTTTTTTTTTTTTTTTTTTTCAGAAATGGTTTTATTCAGCAAGAATGCATTAAATTGATCAAAAGTGACAGACTTTCACATTGCTTTCTATTAATCAAAGAATCATGAAAAAAAAAACAGGGTTTCCACAAAAATATCAAGCAGTACAACTGTTGTTGTTGTTATTATTAATAATAAGAAATGTTTCCTGAGCAGCAAATTAGCATCTGCACTAGCGGAACCTGAATACATTTTTAAGAATTGGTTGAGAAGTTCAAAAAAGTACCTTAGAAATGAATCTTTTTTTTTTTTCAGTAAGGATGCACACATTTATCAAAAATGACAGTAATGACATAATGTTACAAAAGATTTCTATTTCAAATAAATGCTGTTCTTTTAAACATTCTATTCTTCAAAGAATCCTGTAAAAAAATGTATCATGGCACAACTGTTTTAACACTGATAATAATTGAGCAGCATATTAGAATGATTTCTGAAGGATCATGTGACACTGAAGACTGAAGTAATGATGCTGAAAATTCAGCTTTGCATCACAGAAATAAAATACATTTTAAAATATATTCAAATAGAAAACAGTTATTTTAAACTATAATAATATTACACAATATTTTTGTTTTTACTGAGTTTTTGATCAAGTAAATACAGCCTTGGTAAGCATAAGAGTCGTCTTTCAAAAACACTGGAAAAACTAGAGCTAATTCCATTTTTTATATTTCATAATACTCATGATGATATTAGTATTTGACACTCATTGTGGAGTTTGTGAGTGTAAATATCACTATAAATGCCCCTGACAGCCATCGTTTGTGACCCAGCAGGGGGCATCTCACATCTAAGTTAAACGACTGAGGCCTGAATACGGAAACAAAGGCAGTGACATGGGCTCCATTCATTGCGTCTCCACTTTATTTTAGACGTGGCTGAGCACAGCGTTTATAAAGCAGGTTCAGTGACCTCTGGAGCCGCTCTCATAATGGGGTGCTGACCTGTTGGCAGCGCAACCCGAGAGAAGTCCTTGACCCTGGGGAGGAAGAGCTTATATAAGCCCTAGAGCACGGCCCGTTTGGGCTCCGCTGTGGCTTTCAGGTATGTATCGCCCCATTGCCTTTAATGGCTCTGGAAACTTCGGAATAAGCCTGCTGTGTGTTAATTCAGCTAGAGGATGAAAATATGGATAAATGAATATGGAAACGACACGTCTGTTGCTAAGTTGTACTAAGAACGGAGAGTGACAGAGAAGGTCAGTAAATCATTGCTCAGTTCATCAAATCAAACATAATCCATGCAAATAAAAGTAAAAGAAGTGAAGCTGGTAGCTACTGTGAAGTCCTGCCTGTTATGATTTATGAATACAGCTGTGGAAGAGAGACACCTGTCCACTCTTCCATCACCAGACCCTCCTGCAATCTGACACAGCATGCTAACCTGAGCAAGAATGTCACCCGGTGCACCCCTAGGGTCAACACGGGCCACGTCTCAATGGCAGACCTCTTCAGCACGGCCTTGTTCCTCTGGCCCTGTGACACCCACTCACCCACTGACCTCTGACCTTCCCTGAAATATACAGTGGGGTCCAAAAACAAAAAAAAGTTTAGGATTGTATATAAAATAAAAACAAAGACAGTTGACAGAAATGCAACTGACACGTTCAAGGCCCAGAAAGTTAGTACAAATTTCATTAAAATAGTCCATATGACATTAGGGGTTCAACTTTAATTTTGTGAAGCTACGAGAAAACTTTTTGTACTTTTTGTACTAGAACACCAGCTTTCTGGGCCTTGAACGTGGTAGTTGCGTTGCTGTCTATGCAGCATCAGAAAGCTCTCAGATTTCATCAGAAAATCTTAATTTGTGTTCTGAAGATGAATGAAGGTCTTACAGTTTTGGAACGACATGGTGGTGAGTAATTAAAGACAGAATTTTCATTTTTGGGTGAACTATCCCTTTAAGTACATGTAACATGTAACTAAATTTTAAAATACATTTATGCATTCAGCAGATGCTTTTATCCAAAAGAGAAACAAAACAATTCGTCAAAGGAGCCAGCATTATTTATAATATACAATGAAATGTTTATTTGACAACTAAATTAAGTAATACAGCGTTACCAAATGCAAAACAGAAGCATTTTCACCGGTGGTCTCAGATTTTTGGAGCCCACTGTTTCGTGAAATTATACATTGCTGTAATATAACGTTCTTTCATGTGCAGACAATACAGCATGTTATGGATATCCACAGTATACAGTATATGACCGACAAAGCTGCCAAAGGAAACAAACGCAATCTCATGACTAGCTGGTCTTGGACTATCTCAGCGCTGTATGGATGACAGGTCCTTGAGAAAGAGGGTGATTTGTGGATGTTAAGGGAAGGGTTGTGCTACAGCGACCCTGTAGGAGGCCCAAAGTAGCTCTGCAGCCTTCACATGCCTAAAGATGTAGAGGATGAGATCCACTGCCTCACCGTGCGGCCCAGGACATATGACACCTCCAGGTGGTCACCGTACTCAAGGACTTTTCTCTGTGTGCTCAAAATGCTATAAGAAAACTAAAACCAGTCTTTAATTTAATCTCCAGCTATTGTCTTATTTTCAAGACTTCTCAATATTTATTATTTTTTGAATGTAACTGTTTACTAAAACTGATATTTTAAAGGGATAGTTCATCCAAAAGTGAAAATTCTGTCATTAATTACTCAGCCTAATGTCATTCTAAACCTGTAAGACCTTTATTCATCTTCGGGAACACAAATTAAGATATTTTTGATGAAATCCGAGAGCTTTTTGAACCTGCATAGACAGCAAGGGTACTACCACAATCAAGGCCGTGAAACAAATGACAGAATTTTTATTTTTGGTTGAACTATTCCTTTAATGTGTTGCTGTGATAATTTATAATCAAAAATATATTTTATACAGCATTTTGCCTATTCCTTTATAATTATACATGCTGCTTTTATGATCTTATATTATTTTGACATGCTAAACATATTCTGACATACATCAAAGATGAATGGATTATCAAAAAAAAAGGATACTGTAATGGATTATTTAAAAAATAAAATAGTTTAAAATGGGTTATTGTTTGGATTTTGAGATGTGGGCAATGCAAAACTTTTGCAGTTGATTGTGGATGTTTAAGAGAGAAGGCTGTCATTTTCACCAGAAGATCAAGGAGTTATGATGTTTTGATTAAACATTATGAGGTTGGAAAAAAATCAACATACTGTACATTGTGAATCATTCGAAATAAGATCTATAACATGGATTTACAATACAGATGATTTTCATGATGTATAAAAACAATAGGACCTGAGATATGCACTTTACATTATACATTCATATGAATTTTAACCTAAAATATTATTGTTATCAATATTTTGACTTTATTTTTTAAGAAATATTTTGACATTTATTCTCGTTATTATTTTACTTTTTCCTCAAAATATTTTGACTTTATTCTCATAATTTTTACTTTTTTCTCAAAATATTTTGACTTTATTCTCGTAATTTTAACTTTATTCTCAAAATATTTTGACTTCATTCTCGTTTTGACTTTATTCTCTAAATATTTTGACTTGATCGTTTCGACTTTATTTTTTAATATTTTGACTTTATTCTCATAATTTTGACTTTTTTTCTCTAAATATTTAGACTTTATTCTTGTATTGCTATGACTTTGTTTTTGTTAATATAATTGATATATAATATATTATAAAATGTATATATTATAAACTTAAATATTTTGAATTTATTCTTGTTTTGACTTTATTCTCAAAATATTTTGACTTTATTCTCATATCGCTATGACTTTATTCTTGTAATTTCAACTTTACTGTCAAAATATTTTGACTTTATTCTCATTTTGATTTTATTTTTAAAAATATTTTGACTTTATTCTAGTAATTTTCACTTTTTTTCTCAAAATATTTAGACTATTCTTGTATTGCTACGACTTTATTTTCAGAATTTTGACTTTTTTCTAATATTGCTATCACTTTATTTTTGTTAATAAAATTGATATAGTATAAAGTGTAATCTTTTGATTTTTTCTCGTTTTGACTTTATTCTGAAAATATTTACACTTTATTCTCATAATTTTGAATTTATTCTTAGAATATTTAGACTTTATTCTTGTTTGCAGATTGTGTGTGCATCAGCAGCAGGTATATGAATGAGTCAGTCCATGGTTATTTATGATCCATTGTTTTACCATCATTTTTTAAAGGATTGCTTTAATTATAACAAATTGATGCTCGTTTTAATTGACGTTGACGTGTTTTGAATAGGGAAAAGAGTGAGTGAGTGTATGAAGATGTGTGCAGGCCTTTCCCCTTTCCCCATCGAAGCATTTGCCTGACATTTACAAAGCAGAGGAAATGTACAGAGAGAGCAAAATACTGGATTAATAGTTTTGGGATTAAGTTCTGACCTGATCACCCAACCCAAACATCTGGTTTGCATCAGGTTTATTTGATTCGTTTTGAGTGTTCCTCCTCCTCTCAAATGCTGAAGGCAGATATACGGATTCTGGAAATGGTGTTCCCACTAAAAACAGTATGCTGGTGGGACAGATGTTAAAACGGTTTTAGAAGAGCCCGTGTATGACTAAGTTAACCCGAAGCAAAAAAACTAAGATCTGTAAACAGCATTTGAGGCTATAGCTTCAATCCACCACAAAAACAACGAGCTACCATATGTAGAAAGAAGTCCCATGTTTAGTGTCACAAATTTGATTAAGTTTAAATTTCTCAGATTTTCAATATGGGGTCCGACCTCAGAGACTCTCTATCATGTCTTCACTTCTTCTGCTGGTCTCTGTGATGGTTTACTGTGAGGTACTATGTGGTTTAACCTCAAAGCCATTATGTCCTCAGTAGATTTTGCTCATGCTCCCCATGAGTTTTCCCTCTCTTCATTCTCTCTCAGGAGATGCAGAGCGGCACTCGTCCGAGTCACCACAGTTATCTTCAGCACAGCTCAAAGCTCAAATCCTCACCGCACTATAATTACAGTCTGGCTAGCGTTTCAAGGGACGTGCTCACTTGAAAGCTTTTCTGTTCTTTTTGAAATGATATACCGCCTGTCCTGCGACCCTCAGAACTAAGAGGGAGATGAAAGGTCCCGGTCAAGAATGGGACTCTGTCAGAGACAAGCTCTGACCACAGAAGAACAGTGATATCACCTTGATCCTGACCACTGCGTGCAAGAGAACTGAGTTATAGTTAGAATAACTTGGGTTACATGCAATAGCTTTTAGATGATGTAGATTGCACTCTGTCTTAGATGGCATAACTATTGTTGGTTGTAGGACTAATAACAAGGTTGTTACATTTTTTGTGAAGAGTAACATTGTGCTGTTTTTAACTGGTCACAGTTGGACTTGACAACATTGCAAAAGACGGCTACCAAATAACAGCTCCAGTGGCGTAGACGATAATACGCATAGCGTAAGCTCTTTGACACGATCAACCCTTTTGCCAAACTCGTTATTTTCCCTTTGCACATCTTATATAAAATTGGAAACGGATTTATTTTCAATAAAAACTGCTAAGAACCACTGTCATTCTACATTATTTTCTGAATTTATTACAGACTTTCACAACACATTTACAGTGACGCATTGCTGCCACACACATATTGTTTTTTCCACACAGTTATGTCATAATAACCAGATGATATGTCGTAATAACAAGATGTCGTTAAAGTCCCCATGAAATCAAAGTTGAATTTTATCTTTTAGTATAAATATGTTAGGCTTAAGGTTATCACACCCCCTTTGGAAAAAAAATAACTGAACTCATTCATGTAATCATGAATGAGTTTCTTACACCTCTCTAGCGGAATTTTGGACCAGTCTTCTTTTGCAGACTGCTCCAGGTCATTCAGATTTGAAGGATGTCTTCTCCCAACTGCTGTTTTGAGATCTCTCCACAAGTGTTCTGTGGGATTCAGATCTGGACTCATTGCTGGCCATTTCAGAATTCTCCAGCGGTTTGTTTGTAACTATTTCTGAGTGCTTTCTGAAGTGTGTTTGGGGTCATTGTCCTGCTGGAAGACACATGACTTCTGGTGGAGACGCAGCTTTCTGACACTGGCCACTACGTTGCGCCCCAAAATTCTTTGGTAATCATCAGATTTCATGATACCATTCACACAGTCAAGGCATCCAGTGTGAGAAGCAGAAAAGCAACCCCAAAACATCTTTGAACCTCCACCATGTTTGACTGTAGGGACTGCGTTCTTTACTTTGAAGGCCTAATTTTTTGCTGTAAACAGTGCCATGATGTCCTTTACCAAAAAGCTCTACTTTTGTCTCATCTGTTCACAGTACGTTCTCCCAGAAGCATTGTGGTTTTGTCGCATAAGTTTTGGCAAACTCCAGTCTTGCTTTTTTATGCCTTTGTGTCCTCCTGGGTCTCTAACCATAGCGTCCCTTTTCATTCAGATGGCGACGGATAGTGCGAGCTGACACTGTTGTACCCTGTGTCTGCAGATCAGCTTGAATTTGTTTGGAAGTTAATCAGGGTTCTTTATCCACCATTCGAACAATCCTTCGTTGTAATTTTTCATTAATTTTGCTCTTCCGTCCACATCCAGGCAGGTTAGCTACAGTGCCATGGGCTGTAAACCTCTTGAATACATTGCGCACAGGAGACTTGTAGCCTTGAGATTGTCCATGTTTTTCCACATTTGTTTTTCTTTCAGATCCACAGACAACTCTTTACACTTCTTTCTTTTCTCCATGCTCAGTGTGACACACAACACAAAGGCTGAGTCAACTTTTTTTCCATTTTAACTGGTTGCAAGTGTGATTACTATATTGCCCGCATCTGTTACTTGCCACAGGTGTGTCTAAATACAAATTACAGGAGCATCACATGCTTGAAAAGCAGTTATTTCTTAGAATTTTGACAAGGTGCCAATAATTTTGTTCAGTCCATTTTCAAGTTCTCTGTGAAATTTGATCAAGTTTGACTTTTCTTCTCTGTTTTTTGTATTGTTGCAGTGCGAACAAAAACAATAAGCATGTGAATACCAAAACATTTGCAATTGGAACAGTTTTCTGAGAGAAGTGTTGCATTTTTGACAGAATTGCAAGGGTGCCAATATTTTTGGCCACGACTGTATGGACAATACGATATGGATGAGATATGGCTGCGGATGTGGATGCGGCTTTACCCAGCTCAATGGCTCTGGCCTAAGCTGTGATATAAATGAAACGCTATTGGCTATTTAAAAAAGGGGGCGGGACTGCTGATATGTCTTCTTGTTTCAGTTGAAATTATGAACAGAACACAGAATAACGCCGTATGTTTCAGAGCATTCCAGTCAACCTTTAAAATGTCATCTTTTGTTGTAATAATGAGATGTTTTTTGTTAAAAATGACAATTATTGCATTAAAGGGACATCTTTTCTTGTAATAACATGATATGTCAGTAAAGCAACATAATTATCTTGCTAAAATGACATTTTTTCTCTTAATAACGAGATATGTTGTTAAAGCGACAATCTTGTTAAAACAACATCTTCTCTTGTAATAACGAGATGTTCTGTTGTTAAAACATCTTTTTTCCAGTTAAAATGACATCTTTTTTCGTAATAACGAGATGTTATGTTGTTAAAGTGACAATTTTCTCGTTATTACATTTGAATTCTACATAGAATGCTATTTTATATATGGATAATGCGATATAACGAGATGTAATGTTAAAGCGACATAATTATCTCGTTAAAACAACATTTTTTAATAACAAGATGTTATGTAGTTAAAAATGTCCTCTTTTCATGTAATAAGATGTTATGTTGTTAAAATGACAATTATCTCATTAAAACAACATCTTTTCTTGTAATGAGATGTTATGTCATTAAAGCGACAATTATCTTGTTAAAATGACATCTTTTCTCGTAATAACGAGATGTTATGTTGTGATAACGAGATGTTATGTAATAACAAGATATTTGTTAAAATGACATAATTATCTCATTAAAACAACGTCTTTTTCTCGTCAAAAATGTTTTCTTGTAATAACGAGGTGTGATGCTGTTACAGCAACATAGTTATCTCTTTTAAAACAACACATTTTCTCATAATAACGAGATATGTCGTTAAAGTGACTTCTTTTCCTTGTTAAAACGACATCTTTTCTCGTAATAAAATGTAATTTTGTTAAAGCGACATAACTATCTCGTTAAAACATATTGTCTCGTAATAACGAGATGTTATGTCATTAAAGTGACATCTTTTCTCGTAATAACAAAATGTTGTCATTAAAGCGACAATTATCTTGCTAAAACATCTTTTCTTGTAATAACAAGATGTTATGTTGCTAAAACGATGTCCTTTTCACGTTAAAATAACATTGTTTCTCATAATAATAAGATGTTACATTGTTAAAATTACATCTTTTGCTCATTAAAATTACATCTTTTCATAATAATGAGATATGTTGTTAAAACAACAATTATCTCGTTAAAACATCTTTTCTCATAATAATAAGATGTTATGTAGTTAAAATGTCCTCTTTTCTTGTAATAACAAGATGTTATGTTCTTAAAATGACAATTATCTCATTAAAACAACATCTTTTCTTGTGATGTTATGTCATTAAAGGGACAATCATCTTGTTAAAATGACATCTTTCCTCATAATAACGAGATGTAATGTTATGAAAGCAACATAATTATCTTGTTAAAATGACATATTTTCTCATAATAATGAGATATGTCGTTAAAACGTCATCTTTTCTTGTAATAACAAAATGTTATCTCATTAAAGCGACAGTTATCTTGTAAAAACATTATATATATATATATATATATATATATATTATTATATGGAAAACGAAAATTAGAAAGCCTTTTGCAACAGAAATTAGCATATTTGAAACAATAAATTACTAACTAAAATAAAACTGAGATTGGAATAAATTGAAACAATTTAGATTAAAAAATAATAATAAAAATGACAAAAGCATCTAACAAAATGGCTAAAAATGAAACTAAAATTTAAAAGAAAATGTATGTTTGTTTAAAATATAAAATTAATAAAATAAAGCTAATTCAATATATGAATACATAATATTATGAAAAAATCACATTTTAGATCACAGAAAAAGATCACATTTTAGTACTCAAATCCTAAATATTTAATAATTTAATATTTATTACAAATACTACATTTCTCAATATTAAAATATAGTAAATATAAGTATTAAATAATTTTTAGAAAATCCTACAGGTTGAACTCCAGATTTTGTCTCAGACTTTTTAACCTCGTATATTACTTTATGGATACAAATGAGGTGTGTGTTTGGATTTCAAAAACCATAACAGGCCATAATTCATTAATGTGCCTTAGACAAACCACAAGTTTAAAATGTGTTGCAGAAAGTTATGCAAAATATGCAAGCACTAAAAAAGCAGCAGAGTTATGCAGGTATTTTATGGGCTGGCAGCATCTTATATAGTAGGAACGCACTATGTAAGACTATATCCGAGTGAATCAGCCAATGAGACGCTGAGCTTGCAAGTGTCCGTTTGGAAACGAGTAGAACATTTAGCTCCGCCTCTGTGCTTTGATGCGTCTCATGTCTCTCATGCCACACATTGAAGACAAGTCCTTCGGAAAGGTGTGAATAACTGTAGCGATGAAGAGACGAGAAACGGATGTTCAGACCTGCAGGATCATCTTAGTATGACACAAACACTGACTAAAAGAAACGTCTACCTGCAGTAAATTTGTCTTGCACAATTTCAGTTCTTATGAACTTATTTTACAACCTGTGTGTTACTCTGTTTGCTGCATATTTGAAATGGACCTTTTGGTGTTGAGTGACAACTTAGTGCACTCTATTAAGCAGACATATACAGTAATCAAATGCACTTATGTGGTTATACAAGACATGAAGCAGCCATGCAAAACATCAAAGGCTTGCTTTGCCCAGTAGCTGTTCAATCACTTACTCATAACAAGTCATAATTACTGCACTTTTCCTGTAATCTGACTATAATTAAATCTGGTCCTAATTAAATCATGGTTTTGCCAGAATTTGATTTTACAGCCCCTAGAAAGCCCATTACGCCTCTTTTCTGCAAAACTTCATGGTAATGAGTGCTTCGAAAGGAATAGTCTAAATGCAGACATGCGGCAAAGATAGAGAGATCTCGGCTCCCGAAATCAAAACCACATCCTGGATCTAAAAATATTGAAGCATTTATAGCACCTACTGTATGCTCTGTTAGGTGCTGTTTATGTCACATTAATCCAGCTGAGAATTAGTTTTCGGTATTTTGAAGAGAGATTTATTTAGTTCTTTGTGTTTGTTATTCTGAATGTTCATTAGGTGGATTTGGCTGACTCATTTGAAGTTGAGGAATAGCAGACCAGCACAGGAAAATGTGTATCATAAGTAATGTGGCAGATGTGCAGGAGTAAGCAGGTAGGCCAAACAGACAAAGCAAGTGTGTTTATTACTACTGAAGGAAAGGCAAAACAGTATGACTTGCTTTACTTTATCATCTTGGAATTCACTAAGGATTTGTATGTTTTGTTCTTGTTTCTATTGTCTTTTCTTATGCATGACTTGTAAAACCATATGCGTTTTTTGTAGGCCTAGGTTTAGCTGGCATAGTCCAGTTAGCCCCCTGCTGGTAGATATTGAAACTACACCATCTGGACCCCCTCAAAAATCTTTCTTCATTGACTTTTATTGATTGATGGATTGATTTACTGAACTCCAAATTTGCCATTTGTTAATGGTTAGTAAGGTAGTTGTTAAAGGGGTCATCGGCTGCAAAGTTCACTTTTACATGTTGTTTGAACATTAATGTGTGTTGGCAGTGTATGTACAAATCTACACTATAATGATAAAAATCCATGCAGTGGTTTTTAATTAATCTGTAAAAATATTATTCCCTTTTTCAAATCGAGCCATTCTTAGATGCCTGGCCTGGTTTTTTTATGAATCTTTGCAATCACCTTTCCTAATAATGTGCTAGTTAGCAAGTTTAGCGGCTAAACATGGTTAAATGTGGCTAAAGTAAACAGGCTTGTCACTCCACAGAAAGAAGAGAGGGGCAGGGAGAGCGGAGCTCATTAACATTTAAAGCAACTTCGTCCAGAACAGGATGATTTTTGCAGAGCTGATTTTGGCAAGGTAAAAGGGTGTTGTTTTACACAACCATTGAGAATTTTTAACCAAAGTATATTATAGACTTTTCATTAAGACCCTAAAGAATCATATAAACTCGTGGAAAATTGACATCCGATGACCCCTTTAAGTTAGGATTAATGGATCTAAAATATGGTCATGGAAAATAAGGCATTAATATGTGCTTTATAACCAATACAGCAAATTAAAAAAAATAAATAAATAAAAATAAATAAATAAATAAATATATATATATATATATATATATATATTATTTTAAATGTACAAAAACTACCAGTCAGAGGTTTTTGAACAGTGAGATTTTCAGTGTTTTTTAAATAATATATATTTTTGCTCACCAAGCCTGCATTTATTTGATCCAAAATACAGCAAAAGCAGTAATATTGTGAAATATTTGTACTATTTAAATACTACAAAATTGTACTGATTTTGCTGTGCTTTGGATCAAATAAGTGCAGTCTCGGTGAGCTGAAGAGACTTCTTTAAAAAACTTAAAAACTTAAAAAAAAAATTCTTCTTTTATTTATAAAGCATTTAAAATATATATTTCAGTTTGTGTAAATGCATTCACTTATGTCAGATCTGAAGAAAAACTATGAACATATAAACTTCAGCAAGGAACAATTTAAAATGCTTCAAAAACTGCAATATTGCACTATATAAAAATATGAAACATTATTAAATCTTATAAATCTACTTTTGATATCTAGTAGGCTATCAGCATTGGTATTTAGCCTAAATACAGGCTACTGAAATGCATTTTCTTGCCCACTAAATAAATTTAGAAATATATTTTGGTATAGCCGTCTGAAACTAAATACATTTTCTATTTCAAAAATATGTTTAATTGAGCTTCACTCTTCACTCATTTATTTAGCATATGTTTCAAATATATTTTGACCCCATTTTTTTTTTTTTTTGCCATATGGGAAGTACTAATGAACAGCCAATATTCTAGTAATATGCAACATGTTTTTCCTAGTTGCTCTAGTGATTGGCTCAAAAACCTTTGTGCTTTCCATTAATACAAATTGCAGATGTTTTTAGAGTATCACAGATTTACCTGCCCAGAACAGACACTTCAAATGAGATCATAGACATTTGTCTGAATAATTTTGAACTTTTTAAGACTTGTTTTGAGATGTGAAGATACTAATATTTAGATGGGGTGTACACAGAAAAGAAATAAAACTTCATTAGTACTAAGTCTGCATAATTAATTTGTAGTATGGCTTAGTGCAATTGTCAAATTGGAAAGGCTGCGATTTAAATAAATATATGTGGTTCAGAGTGAATGTGAGTGTTTCAGAGTGAACGCAGCACTGTGTTCATTTACATGTGAGCCGCTCATAATTCAGTGTTTTCAGTGATTTAGAGCGGTTTGCTGTAAATTTGCTCCACACAAACTCATCTCTGGATGTGCTCTGGGTTTGGGTCGCATACAACATGCCTTTGTGAACGCAACATGCGCCAAAAATCTTCCCAAAGTAGTAATGAGAAGTGCTTATAAACCAGCTGTTGTCAACAAAAGAGAAGTTTTAAGGAGTCCCTGTGGTTTCCAACTGAAATAAAAGCTGGTTTAATGTCTGAAAAATGAGAAGATGAAGACAGCCATGAATATTAGTTTTGCAATTGAACAGTTGTGCTGTAAAATTAAATTTCGTCTTCTTTTTTTCTGTTTTCTAAAATCGTCATATTTTTTTTATTTTACAGTGAAATATTAAAATAATGTTAATTTAAAATATTTCATTAAGAATAATCATAATAAATAATGATTATAATTGTAGTTATTTAGCAATATTTTCAATTTTTTTACATTTTAATAATACATTTAATAGTAATAATAATATTAGTTATTGCTTTACAATAGTTTTTGTTAACATTAGTTTACTACATGAACTGAAAAATACTTCTAAAGCACTTAGTTTTACTTTAACATTTACTGATACATTATTAAAATCAAAAGTTGTAGCTTAAATGTTAATTAATGCAACTAATTTTAACTAGTGTTACAGATTTTTATTATTATAGTGATATTGATTTATAAGCATTGCAAAGATGAGCTTTTTTAAATTGCATTTTAAATCACAGTCACATTTTTAAAAATAAAACAATTTGATTTTACCCCAAATCATGCAGCCCTAATTAATATTAATATAAGGATTTTAAACAGAAAGCATAAGATTGCATATAGTATATTCTGTAGCATAGCAATGACAGCTTCAAAGAGGCAGATAAATCAAGCGTCAAAAAAAGAAGCATCCTGTAAAAGAGTAGTTAATGAGTATGTGAAGTGCAGTCTGGTAATGAGCTGGACACAGTGACGCGCTCTTTCAGTGCTCTGTGGATGCGTGTAAACATGAATGGCATAAAAGCGGGCCCGCGTCTATCTTTAGGGCCTGTTCAGCTGCAGGCATAATACTCCCACATGCCTGGGAACTATCAGTTACACAGCTCCAGCTCTCCAAAGGGCTGCTCCTGTCCCCCTCGGAAAAGGATGTTTGTGTTGTCTGTCCACCTTCTGGACAAGTGTTTCCCGCAGAACCCCTGTGAGCTCACTGCCATTTAATAGAAGGCAAAATGAGTCATTCCCTGTAGATACTGGGAGTTATATATGGATCACAAGCACATTCACAAACCCTTTCACAACCACTTCATGTGTGATGTCATGCTGTGGGTTCAGCGTTGTCTAGATGGGTTTATTAAAAGTATAAGGCCAAATCCATTTGTTGAAATAGAAATGTTTTGTAAAATGTTTTCGTTACTGCCACTTTTCATAAATTCAATACATCTTTGCCGAATAAAAGTAGGTTAAAATTGAGTATAATGCCCCTCTTATTGTTTCTTTTGTCTTGATATATACAGTTGAGGTCAAAAGTTTACATACACCTTGCAGAATCTGCAGAATGTTAATTATTTTACCAAAATAAGAAAGATCATACAAAATGCATGTTATTTTTTATTTAGTACTGACCTGAATAAGACATTTCACATAAAAGACGTTTACTTATAGTTCACAAGAGGAAACAGCAGCTGAATTTATAAAAATGACCCCGTTCAAAAGTTTACATACACTTGTTTCTTAATGATGTGTTGTTACCTGAGTTATCCACAGGTGTTTTTTTTTTTTTTTGTTTTGTTTTTTGTTTAGAGATAGTTGTTAATGAGTCCCTTGTTTGTCCTGAAGAGTTCAACTGCCCACTGTTCTTGAGAAAAATCCTTCTTTTTTCAGCATTTTTGTGTATTTGAACCCTTTCCAGCAATGACTATATGATTCTGAAATCCATCTTTTCACACAGAGGACAACTGAGGGACTCATATGCAGCTATTACAGAAGGTTCAAAAGCGCACTGATGCTTCAGAAGAAAACAGGATGCATTAAGATTCAGGGGGTGAAAACATTTGAATTCAAAGATCAGGGTAAATGTAACTTATTTTGTCATGTGGGAAACATGTAAGTATCTTCTGTAGCTTCTAAAGGGCAGTACTAAATGGAAAAAAAAATATATAATAAAGATAATAAAGATATTTAGGGAAAATAAGAAAAATGCACACATTTTCATTCTTTTCCAAAGTTTTCACCCCCAGCTCTTAATGCATTGTGTTTCCTTCTGGTGCATCAGTGAGTGTTTGAACCTTCTGTGACAGTTGTCCTCAGTGTGAAAAGATGGATTTCAGAATCATATAGTCATTGCTGGAAGGGGTTCAAATACACAAAAATGCTGAAAAACCAAAGAATTTGACCTTAAGTATTTTTATGAAGAACAGCGGGCAGTTTAACCGTTTAGGACAAACAAGGGACTCATGAACAACTATCACTATCTATGAACAAAAAACACAGCTGTGGATCATTCAGATAACAACACAGTATTAAGAATCAAGTGTATGTAAACTTTTGAACAGGGTCATTTTAATAAATTCAACTATTATTTTCTCTTGTGGACTATATGTAAACGTCTTTTATGTGAAATATCTTATTCAGGTCAGTACTAAATAAAAAATAACAAGCATTTTGAATGATCCCTCTTATTTTAGTAAAATAATTAACAATTTGCAGATTCTTCAAGGTGTATGTAAACTTTTGAGCTCAACTGTATATTCATTGACACATCTCTCACACTCAGTGTCAGTCTGACCAGTTTGTTCACACACTTTTAAGGAAATCAGCTGATTTCTTTACACTTTATACTAGGTAGAAGAAAGCAGTTTAACAGAAAAATTACACACTTCACCTTTAACGCAATAAAAGAAGATATAACGACAGTACTAAGTACTGAGAGGCACCATCATTCAAATTACTGTCATCCAGCAGTCTGCTGAGGGTAATAATACGTACATTTACAGTGCACACTACTTATTTCTGTCTCACCCTATCACCACTGCTGGACCCTTTCTCCGGACGCCTCCTTCCTCCCATCCCTGCTCTCCTTCCTCCTCCTTCAGCTCCTCCTCAGATTAGACTGCTGCAGCAGCGTGGCTGCTAAAACCATCAACCCGGCCTGTTGGAGGGAGAATGAATCACATTGTAATAACAGACGTCAGCAGGTTTGAGGAGGAGGTCTGAGCTATACCTCCCATAAATCACCTGCCCACCGGCCGCCAAAATGTCCAGTTTGGTGTGGACGGCAATGTGTAATCTGCACTTCTTAAGTGCTGTATTGCGTGCCGTATGATTTAGTGTGAGAAATTTGGAGAGACACTCTGTTTGACCTTTGTTTCAGAACAAAGTTGTTCAGTTTATTGGTCAGCCGGAGAACTGTAGTGATTGATAACAGAAACTGTTGAAGAGGTCAGTTCAAGAGGTTGTTATACTTGTGATAGTGTATATATATATATATATATATATATATATATGTAATCTGTCATTAACCCATAAGACCTTCATTCGTCTTCAGAACATAAATTATGATATTCAATTTCTTCTTTGTAAAATGTAGTTTAAATGCAGCTTCAAAGGGCTCTAACAGATCCCAGCCGAGGAAGAAGGGTCTTATCTAGCGAAATGATCGGCCATTTTTTTTAAAGCACAAAACCTCGTGTAGCACTAGCTCTGGGATGCGCGTCCATGACCCTACATACTACAGAATCATGTCGAAAGGTCACGCGCGACTTGCTGATTCTTTCAGACGGTGGAATAGATATGGTCCATTCTTGACAGCATTGAGATTCCTGCTCCGTTGGCAATAGTTGGCATTTTCCACACATCCAGCACCAAGTCTCGTTTGAATGAGGTCTGCCTGAGGCTTCAGAGGCTTGTGTCACCGCAGCAGTCCCCTCTCAAAAAGGTAGAGTATGGCGAAAAACTCCATCTCATTTTCTCCTACAACTTCAGAATCGTCCGACATCGTTGTACCTTTTTGTTTGTAAACAGCGTTCGACTTGCACTTCCTTAGTAAACACTGGGTTTGTAGTTCCGTCTACGTTGCGTGTGAGCTTTCAACGTGATTTTGTAGTACGTAGCGTTGTGAACGTGCATCCTAGAGCCTGTGCTACATGAGCTTTTGTGCTTAAAAAGTATACAAATTTAATTTTTTAGAAAAAAATGACAGATCGTTCCGCAAGATAAGACCCTTCTTCCTTGGCTGGGATCGTTTAGAGCCTTAGAAGCTGCATTTAAAGGGGTCATCGGATGCCCATTTTCCACAAGTTGATATGATTCTTTAGGGTCTTAATAAAAAGTCTATACTTTGGTTAAAAATTCTCAATGGTTGTGTAAAACAACACCTTTTTTACTTTGTCAAAATGAGCTCTGCAAAAATCTGATGGATTGTTCCTTTAAATGCAAATGAGCTCTGCTCGCCCTGCCCCTCTCTTCTTTCTGTGGAGTGACGAGCTTGTTTACTTTAGCCGCATTTAGCCGCGTTTAGACGCTAAACTTGCTAACTAGCACATTATTAGGAGAGGCAATCGCAAAGACTCATAAAAAAACCCTTATACTCACTTCTGCTGTAAGTGAAGCTGGATCACGAATGATTCGCGCAAACATAGACGGATATATGTAGATCGGGAGGTGCATTCCCTTCACAAACAAACGTAATCTACTGCATCTTCAGCGGCCCAGATGTCGCGAGTAAATGACGACCACTAAGTTCATTATTACATCCAGCAACACAACACCTCAATCGCTCAATCTGAGATATTCTTGTCTAACTTACATCCCTGCTCTGGCATCAAAACAATGGAGGTCGGACTGTTACAACTAATCTGAGGTAAAACACTCATGTCAATCAACTATCGTGGGAGCGGCCTCTGTAGGTGTGACACCACACAGACAGGCATCTGAGAACGGCTCGATTTGAAAAAGGGGATATTATTTTTACAGATTAATTAAAAACCACTGCATGGATTTTTATCATTATAGGGTAGATTTGTACATACACTGCCAACACACATTAATGTTCAAACAACATGAAAAAGTGAACTTAGCATCCGATGACCCGATGACTGCATTTTAGAAGTTCAAAATCGGGTGCCATTATATGGCACATAATTTCTTTACGACTGAAGATGGAAAGACATGAACATCTTGGATGACAACGGGGTGAGTAAATTATTTGTAAATTGTTGTTCTGGAAGTGGACTTCTCCTTTAATTTGTGTTCCGACGAAGGTCTTACGGGTTTGGAACGACATGAAGTTGAGTACTTAATGACAGAATTTTCATTTTTGGGTGAATTATCCCTTTAAGTCTTTTTGGAAGAAAAACAAAGTAGTAATGCACTTTTTTACATATTCACATAAGTGCACATTAAGTGCAGTAAGCGAAGTCTCAGAACCGCAGGTTCTTTTGAAGTCTGACCTGCTTCCACTGGCCACAGGTGCCTGTGTGAGCCAAGGGCAGGTTTACAGTGAAAAGGGCTAGAGACTGACCACACTTCTTCATAAAACGCTTGAATCCAAATGCTCTTTTTCTCTTATAAACACAGTTCACATCTGCAGTGCATTTGAAAGGCTGACTGCAGAGTTCTTTGAGAAGCAGATGTGTTCGCGCATAAACATTGAAACATTAGAGCTTGTCTAGGGTGGGCCTGGCACGGGGATCAGGCTAGCCGTGTCTGCTTCGTCTGAACACTTATTTACTTTTTATAGATCTAAATCTGCACAGAAGTGTAGGCATAATTAATTTGGCCACACAACTGGCTTATTTCTCCTACAGGAGTAGAAAAACAATTCCAGCAGAAGACAAAACAGATCTGGAACAACACATTTGAACGGAACAGAGCAATTCCCCCTGTTTCTCACTCCGCTCGCAGTCCACTCCAGGTTTTTCTTTCTGAAATCACAGTAGCTACTATTTCAGGGTCATTGGTCACGTCACACATGGAGACTTCACATTTGGAGACACAAATTACTAACACACTTCAGAGTGTTCACATAACGCTTTCCGTGGTACCTGCTGAAAGCATGCCACTGAGGACCAGCGAGCTGCTTTGTATAGTCTAGAGAAGAACCTGAAGATGAAACCTGTCATCAACAAGTCCCCGGGTCACGCTGAAAAGGAATTTGCAAATACTTCACGTCTTCTGAGAAAAAATTGGGTTCCCATGCGTATAAATTGATGTTGTTATGATAGACGTGGTAGGCCGAGCCATTTTGGAGATGGGTGTTTTTGCATTGAGTTTGTCTGTGGTGTATCCAAACACATCCACATTGTTTTCCAAACACTCTGGCATAGGCTTTTAAAGAAGGCTGTACTATTATTAACAGTCAGAGCACGATCCTGGGCCAGGATGCCGCCGCCCCTGACAAACCCTGTCAAAACATTGCTGCTTTTTGCTTCGGTGTGACTGGCATATTTTGAGAAACAAAGGAACAACACAGACCACACATGTGGCTCCTGCTTTCACTAGGCTCCAAGTAGCTGCTTGAAAGAGACAAAAGTGATTAGAGCTAAAGAGCAAACACCTACTTGAAAGGGGTGGTGTTACGTTTAGGGGCTTAGTGTTCAGTACAATCTGAAAAGGGGGAAAAAGTAAAAACACCTGCATACAAAACACACAAAAAAGATAAGTGTTGCTAATGCATGTAATACAGTTTAATAATATTTGACATATATAATTCAATTTTAGAACTCAAATGTGAAATATGACAGTGATTTTTTTTTGACAAATCTGTAGTTTTAAATCCATTTGCCAAGTTCTTAAATATATGATTTGTGCTTGTTTGATATATTTTAAAATTGATTATAACATTTTCATATAAAAATACCTTAATGTATTACCATCATCGAGTAAAAATGTAATATTAAAAAATTTAAAACTTTAAAAAATCTCTTATGCTTACCAAGGCTGCATTTATTTATCTAAAATACCATAAAAAAAATAATATTTGGAAATATTATTACTATTTAAAATAACTGTTTTAATATATTTAAAAATGATTATAACATTTTTATATAAAAATAAAAATAAAAAAAATATACCATGAGGTATTACCATCATCAAGTATTAATTATAATATTACAAAAATAGCAGTGATACATTTTGACAAATAAGTAGTTTTAAATGCCCTTGCCAAGTTCTTAATTTTGGTCTGTGCTTATTTGATATATCATTTTTAAAACTGATTATAACATTTTCATATAAAAATATATTTTTAAAACCATGAGGTATTGCCATCATCAAGTAAAAATGTAATATAAAAAATATATATAATACCTAAAAATAATGTTATTTTATTTTTTGTTTTTAAAACAAGTCTTTAAAAATTGATTATAACATTTTCATATAAAAATAAAAACGTTTTAAAAATTTAATATTAAAACATATATATTTAATAATATTTCACATATATAATTCTATTTCAGAACTCAAATGTAACAGTTATTTTTTTTTTGACAAATTAATAGTTTTAAATGCACTTGCCAAGTTCTTAAATATGATCTGTGCTTTTTTGATATATAATTTTTAAAATTGATTATAACATTTTCATATAAAAATAAAAAATTAAAAAAATATATTTAAAATGCCATTAGGTATTGCCATCATCAAGTAAAATATAATATAAAAAAATATTTTAATTTAATTTAATTTAAATAAATAAATACAAGTACAAAATAAATAAATAAATAAATAAATAATAATAATTCATGATAGATAGATAATCATAATTTAAAAACATGTCAAACTTTAAATGAAGCCTTTATAACAACAATCCTAGACAGAATTCTATGAGCTGGATTTTTAGTGTAGTTTTAAATAACAATGAATCTGGAAGGAAAAAAATCACATCTTTAAAATAAATATAAGAAATGAGAATACCAGCAGAATGAAAATAAACATGAAATGTAAATGCTCTTAGGTAAAAGCAGTTTCTGTGCACATTATTATGGCCATAATTTTCTCATTAAACTGTCATTTTAAAATACTAATGAAATAACAAATGATCACGGTAAAAACATTCGCCCACTGGGCAAACGGAGCCGCATGTCTGCTTCTGTAAGTGTATTCTCTATTCACCAAAGCCTGGACTTATCTGTCATCCATATTACTTTTGCTGACATCCCGAGCCTGCCAGCTGTTTTCACTTTTCCTCAAAAGCAGACTATTTAATGCTTAAGCATACTGCTCTCTCCTGTGATCTCTTAAATAACCGATGGACACCATCCAAGTCATCCTGTAGGCCATTTGAGCTGTTAGAAACAGGGCAGCGTACGTCCCACAGCTGAGGACAATCACAGCAACACACTCTCACCAATCAGTATTTATCGTAGATAAAGGTGGCACGGAGTCTTGGACTCTTCAAACAAAAGCCACCTCATGACTTCAAGCTTTGGGCAAAACGATACAATTATCTCAACATACTGGCAATGCTCATTAACTGTGTTTTCAAAAAACATCTAATGGTTTGACCCTGAAGGTAAAGTGCTATCCGTTAGCAATCCAATTTACTCTCTTTGCTCACAGTCACAGAACATTTTGAGCCAATCGCCTGAGCTATAAATGCCCCATGAAGAATCACATAACTCAATGATAAGGAAAGCCTGCTGGCCTGCATGGGGCGTATCTGAGAGAGTTTTGGGCCAGTTGATGAAACAGTCGCTTGTCCTTTCAGGTCAGTCCTGCACTGCCACTAAACAATGGACATTTATTGTTCTCCTACATCCATTTTTATGCCTTTTTTAAAGGTTTGTTTTTCTGTAATGTATTAAACTTATTAAACTAAAAAATTCTGCTGATTTGCATTGCGTTAATGAGTTTCAGAACCATCAGTAAGAATGTGTGGAAATTTAAAAAGCAATATTTTGTGTCATATGCCAATATTTTCCAGCAAATGTGTTTATGAATTAATGGAGTTCTACAGGATATAGATGTATAATTTCTAGTATTTTTCATATATATATATATATATATATATATATTATTTCTAGTAAGACACAATACTGTTCAAAAATTTGGGGTCAGTATTTATTTATTTATTTATTTATTTTTAAGATATTTAGTCAAAAACTTAGCTTTGTGTTCCATATAAATGGTGATTTTTTAAAACTTGAATTTAAACATAATATTTTTTAGAATTTTAGGGGAAAACATTTGAATCACATTAAATGTGAAATAGTATTACATATATATATATATATATATATATATATATATATATATAGTACTGCTATTATATATATATATAATAAAACATTTGTTTTAAATTGTAATAATATTGCCCAATATTACTCTTTTTATGGTATTTTTGATAAATAAAAAGAGCCTTGGTAAGCATAAGAGACTTATTTTAATAAAATAAAATAAAATAAAATAAAATAAAATAAAATAAAATAAAATAAAATAAAATAAAATAAAATAAAATAAATTAAAATTAAATTAAATTAAATTAAATAAAAGTAGTGTACATTAAAAAAAAAAAAAAAAAAGATTTTTTTTTGAAGAAATTAATGTTTATTCAACGAGCACTAAATTGCACTAAATTGATCAAAAGTGACAGTAAAGACATTTAGACATTTATAATGTTACATTATAAAATTGATTCCATCCGCTGTTGCTGTTATTTTATTTTTTAATTAAAATAAATAAATAAATAATCAGTTTATTAGAATTTAAGTTTATTAGACTTCTGAAGGGCCATGTGACATTAACTGTGAAATAGTATTACATTTTAAAATATATTAAAATATGTTAATATATGAATATACTAAACAGTTATTTTAAATTATAATAATATTTCCCAATATTACTCTTTTTATGGCATTGTTGATAAATAAATGCAGCCTTCGTAAGCATAAGAGACTTCTTTTAAAAATAATAAAATAAAATAAATAAATAAAACAATTAAAAAAAAACAGCCTCAAACATTTTTAAAAAAAGTGTGCATTGAAAAAAAAAAATAAAATTGATATATTTTTTAAAATAAATTAATTCAACTATGTTAATATGCTTATACAGCAAGCATTAAATTGCAATAAATTGATCAAAAGTGTGTTCCATATAAATGCTGCATTTTAAAATTGAATTTAAAAATATTTTTTAGAATTTGGGGGAAAAAATTATTAGCATATTAGAATGGTTTCTAAAGGACCTTGTGGCATTAAATGTGAAACAGAACTAGATTTTAAAATATATTAAAATATATTAATATATAAATAAATTAAAATATATTTAAAAAGTGTATTTAATTTTTTTTTTTTTGTAATATTTCCCAATGTTATGGGTATTATTAAATATTTCCCAATGTTTATGGTATTTATTGATAAATAAATGCAGCCTTGGTTAGCATAAGAGATTTCTTTTAAAAACATTAAAATAAATAAATAGATCTTACCAAGCTCATAAGTAGTGCTAAATAAAAAAGGATCATTCTGTCAAAGTGGGGCCAGTAAAAATGTTAGACTGAACTCTGCTGACATCACTTGACTTTCTCAGTGTTTGACACTGATCACTAAAGCAGCATGATTGATTTGTGCAGCGGAAGCCAAAAACAGCCTTAGAACTGAATGTCTGTTCCTCTGTGCAACAGCGGATGGAATCAATATTTGAGCGTAATCGCACAGGACATTTATCACTATCATATGAAACCACCTGAACTTTGAAAAGCAGAACATCTGCCTCTAAATTTAGCTCAAGACGGTTGACCGTAAGGACAGCGCTATAGCTTGTGTCCTAGTGCATTCAGTCATCACACAAAATCACTTATAGCGGTTTCGGTCTCCAGACGCACGTGTCCTTTTACGTGGTTTCTGATTAGGCTCTAAATCACGTTGTAATCATAAATTTTATTTTACAGATTCCAGCAGTGTTTCTGCATGACTTGAGCTGGGGGGACTGACAGAGAGTATCGATAGAGCAGAGCAGACGGGGCAGATAAAACACACCGCTGCATCCTCTCATGTTGTTTCTCAAGTCCTTGTCTGAAAAAGGCATCAGCAGTCTCTCGGAGAAAACTATAACCCACTCAGGCCCAGCGGGACTTACGCAGGGTGCCTTTTCTCACATATCCCACTGCGGGGCGGAGCAGCATTCTTGTGATGTTTTCAAAAACAAAGTAGAAAAGCAGACTTTCTAGGATTTGTGAGGAAGAGGAACTCTGGTTATCGACAGTGTCTGATGGTTTGCATCAGCGAGCAGGAACTTATAAGCTCATCCACACAAGATCTGTCAGATCTCCACACAAAGCTCTGCTGTCATTGTACATACACACCTGTTGACCTAATATTGTAATTTTAATTTAATATGTATAATAATCTTTAAGAAATCTGTTTCACTGCTCAATGAACACATTGAACATTTGTTCAGTGTTGAAAGAAGTCTCTTACGTTCACCCTTCATGTTCATCTCTTATAAGGCTGCATTTATATGATCAGAAATACAATAGAAACAGTAATATTGTGAAATTGGTACAATTTAAATGAACATTTTAATATCATTTAATATGCATTTTATTTCTATGATGCAAAGCTGAATTTTCAGCATCATTACTCCAGTCCAATCCAATTACTCAATTTTTACAGTAAATTAATTAAACTATTATTCAGCAAGGGTTAGATTGAATTAAAATGATCAAAAGTGACAGTAAAGACATTTATACTTTTGTAACATTTATAATGTGTGTGAACACTTATGATGTGTGTTCCATTTAAATGTTGCTTTTTAAACTTACCAACCTCAAACATTTTATACTACTACTACTACTAGTACTAATGTATTATTATTTTTATATTTTTATTATAATATTTTTGTGAAAGCTGTGATAAAAGTTTAAAAGAACAGCATTTTTTTAATAGAATCAAATTGGAATTGCTTTCTAACAACAACAACAACAACAACAACAGCAACAGCAACAACCTTAAACTTAAATATTCTTCTTTAGAATTTTTTTGGGAAAAAAATAGAATCAGCATATTAGAATGTTTTGTGAAGGACCATATGACATTAAATGTAAAATAGTATTACATTTAACATATTTTAATATACAAAATATATTAAAATATAAATATATAAAATATATTAAAACAGTTGTTTTTTAAACTGTAATAATATTTCCCAATATTGCTCGTTTAATGGTGTTTTTATTAAATAAATGCAGCCTTGGTAAGCATAATAAATAAATAAATAAATAAATAAATAAATAAAACAAATAAATAAATAAATAACATTTAAAATAAAACAAAAAATAAAAAAAAATCTTACCAACCTCAAACATTTTATACTACTACTACTACTAGTACTACTACTACTACTACTACTAGTACTAATGTACTATTATTTTTATATATTATAATATTTTTGTGAAAGCTGTGATAAAAGTTTAAAAAAGCAGCTTTTTTTTTTTTTTTTAAATAGAATCAACTTGGAATTGCTTTCTAACAACAACAACAACAACAACAATGAAACCTTAAACTTAAATATTCTTTTTTAGAATTTTTTGGGGAAAAAATAGAATCAGCATATTAGAATGTTTTGTGAAGGACCATACAACATTTGTGAAGGACCATATGACATTAAATGTGAAATAGTATTACATTTAACATATTTTAATATATAAAATATATTAAAATATAATAAAAATATAAAAAATGATTAAAGCATTTATTTAAAATAGAATCAAATTGGAATTGCTTTCCAATAAATAAATAAATAAATAAATAAATACATAAAAATGCCATTTATTTAAAATAGAATCAAATTGGAATTGCTTTCCAATAAATAAATAAATAAATAAATCAATACATAAACCATCTATCTATCTATCTATCTATACAAATTTAAATGTATTTAAAGTGTAAAGAATTTTTTTTTTACTTGATATTACATCAGATTACATATTTATTAAATTAAATTTAAAATTCATTTCTTGAAAATGGTTCAGAAGTTCAAAACCATATAATACCAACATGAATACGAGTTCATTTCTAAGAACTTAGCACATGTGTTTTTAATCCATATTTTAAAAAGATTTTTCCTTTTCTTTAACCTGGACACTCTTATATGCGCTTTATGATATTGTATTTTCATTCCAGTTTGGCTCCGAAAAGTCTATGGTTTGGCTTTCTTGTGAAATTCTTGATATGGTCCACAAAACCAGGGTAAAGTATATGCCCGTCGATAATTAGCTGTCAGGTTGAGGGTTTGTTCAAAAAAGGAAGTCATTTACAAACCAACAGGGGACGATATGCTGCTGGGCTTTATGAAGAGCCATTCTCATTACCGCCCGATCTTCGTAGCGAGACAGATCAATCCAAAGAGCAGCTCCTTCTCCCAAAAACCAGCTGTCTGTCTTTTGTTGAGTTTGAGCCTTTTTTCCGCCGCAGGGAGTTGGGGAGAGAAACGCGGGATGCTCCCTCCCCTCTTGCCCTGATGGGCTTTGCAGGTTTGGGATTTAGGAGAGAGAGCGAGAGGGAGATGTTTGTTGTGTTAGTGAGACTGGGCTTTGGGACTGGGAAAGTGATCAGGACACATGATAGGGGATGTAATGAAAGCGTCTTCCTCTTGCAATGCATCGTTCTCGCTCTCTCTTCCGATCTCTTTCTCTTGTCTCTTGCACATCACACCTGCTGTGCGTCTCATGTCTCCATCTCTCTCTCATCACGATTTTCACTTCCTTTGTCTCCTTCCTCCAACACAAGTCTCACCACCAGGGAAGCACTTTAAGGTCCATCACCATTTTAGCTTAAAGGATTAGTTCATTTCCTGATAATTTACTCACCCCCATGTCATCCAAGATGTTCATGTCTTTCTTTCTTCACTCGAAAAGAAATTAAGGCCTTCAACCCGTTGGCTCCCACTGACGTCCACTATATGGAAAAACATCCTTAAATGTTTTTCTCAAAAAACTTAATTTCTTGTCAATTTAAGAAAGAAATACATGAACATCTTGAATAATATTGGGATAAGTAAGTGATCAGAATTTTTTTATTCTGAAATGAACTAATCCTTTAACTTACAGCAACCTTTAACTTGTGGCACAGTTGACTACTACAGAATATATTTTGAGTCGTTTGTCAATTTTCTAAATCATGTTTAACTGTGACATGTTTTTAGCCACCACATTTCTAGTTTGATTCATTTGGTTCCTCAGATTCTGGTTCCCAAAGACTTCTTATGATTCATTTAGTACTTTTAAGGAATAAATGTGACCCTGGACCACAAAACCAGTCATAATTTTTCGAAATTGAGATTTATACATCATCTGAAAGCTGAATAAATAAGCTCTGATGTATGGATATGTTAGGATAGGATAATATTTAGCCAACTCTTTGAATATCTGGAATCTGAGGGTGCAAAAAAAAAATCTAAATATTGAGAAAATTGCCTTTAAAATTGTCCAAATGAAGTTCTTAATAATACATATTACTAATCAAAAATTAAGTTTTGATATATTTACAGTAGGATTTCTGCAAAATATCTTCATGGAACATGATCTTTACTAAATTTCATAATGATTTTTGGCATAAAAGAAAAAACAATAATTTTGACCCATACAATGTATTTTTGTATATTGCTACAAATATACCCCAGGGACTTAAGATCCAGGGTCACAAATATTTGGGAAAAAAGAAAAGAAAAAGAAAAAGTTAAGCAAACAATTTCTGCAGACTTTTTATAAGCAGCACAAATGCAATTCAGTAATCGGCCTTAACTATGTATATATTGAAGGATAAAACATTAGTATAGGGAATAATTCTCACTATTAACTAGTTGCTAATTAGCATGCTTATTATTAACATATTGGCTGTTTTTATTAGTATTTATAAAGCATATATTCTGCATGAACATGTTTCACATCCCTAATGCTATACCTAATACCTAAACTTAACAACTACCTTACTAACTGTTAATAAGCATTAAATTAGGAGTTTTTTGAGGCAAAAGCCATAGTTAATGGTTTGTTAATAGCAAGAATTGGACCTTAAAATAAAATATGACCCTACAAACAATAGAAATTTGACTTTGCTCCTAATTTTCGCTAATGTGAGCACTGGATTAGTTCACTTCCAGAATGACAATTTCCTGATAACTTATTCACCCCCATATCATCCAAGACGTTCATGTCTTTCTTTCTTCAGTCACAAAGAAATGAAAGTTTCTGAGGAAAACATTCCAGGAATTTTCTCCATATAGTGGACTTCAATGGGAGCCAATGGGCTGAAGGTAAAAATTGCAGTTTCAGTGCAGCTTCAATGGGCTCTACGTGATCTCAGCTGTGGAAAAAGGGTATATGTAGAGAAACAATCAGTCATTCAAAAAAAAAAAAAAAAAATAAAAATTATATACTTTTTAACCACAAATGCAAAATGTTGGAAAGGTCACATGTGATTTGGGTGGAAGTACCAACACAGTGTTTACAAAGCAAACATGCAAAGAAAGTCAAACGCCCTTTACAAAAAAAGGTAAAACAATGATGTCGGACGATTTTGAAGTTGGAGGAGATAATGAGACCAACACTACCTTTCTGAACCGAATTACACAGACGAAGAACTAACCGTATGTGTTGTTTCCAACGCTATTACGTAATGTTTGAAGTCACAGACGCGCATCGAGAAGAAGTGCAAGATGAGCATTTGTGGTTAAAAAGTTTATACTTTTTTTTTTTTTTTTTTTTTTCAAAAAATAACCGGTCATTTCACTACATTAAGACTTTACTTCTTGCCTGGGATCGCATCGAGTCCTTTGCAGCTGCACTGAAACTGCAGTTTGGACCTTCAACCCGTCTATCCCCATTGAAGTCCGCTAAATGGAGAAAAATCCTTCAATGTTTTCCTCAAAAATCTTTTCGACTGAAGAATGAAAGACATGAATATCTTGGATGACAAAGGGGTGAGTAAATTATCAGGAATTTTTTATTCTGCAATTTCTGCGTCTTCTGAGAAACGTCAAAATACCTGAAATAAACTCACATTTATGAGTTATAAAGTCAGAACTGCTAAACATAAACCTGCAATTCTGAAAAATAAAGTCATAGTTTATATCTCGCAGGTTTGACTTTATAATGTGCAATTGTAAGTTATTAAGTCAGCAGTCTTTTTTCCCCCTTAAAATTGGAGAATTGTGAGCTATAAACTTGCAGAATTGCAATTATGACTTTATTTCTTGCAATTATGAGGTTGTTTATCACACAATTCTGAAAAAAAAAGTCAGAATTGTGAGTTTATATCATGCAATTCTGACTTTATAACTCGCAATTGCAAGTTTATGTTTCACAGTTCTGAAAAATGTTTGTATTTAATTCTGAGAAACAAAGTCAGAAATTAATACCTTGGATGACAAGGGGGTGAGTAAATTATCAGGAATTTTTTATTCTGGAAGTGCACTAATCCTTTAACTTTTCCAGTAAATTCAGTCATAGCATAGAAGATACACATCCGAGAACTGTTAACATCTTTATTTAGTTCTGATATTTGTTTAAAAATTGAATTGTTTTGCCACTTTATTGCATCACACATGGTTTGACCTTCTTGTATGAGAGTTTTGTGATATTCTGTTTAAAGCTAAAAATATTTCTGGCGATAATCATCATTATTCCACAATTGCTGTGGAATCGATAGAGCTTAATGTGAACCCAGAGGACTCCTATCATTCCCTTTAACTGTCAGTCAAGGTTGTTTCCTTTCACCTCCTCTTTTTGTGTCGGTTAAAAGAGCATGGGATCAGAGAGGATGTGGATGTTAGGTCAGCAGTGGGCGGGCGTATTTATAGCCTTCTCTGCTTACCGGAGGCAAGGCAATGGCACGGCCTATCCCACAGTACATAAAACTGTCACACACCAGCTGATGGTGATGAATAGCTGCCGCCGACGTGCAGATCACTGGACATTAAATAAATCCTTAAAATGAACATTATGTAGATGGCCTGGGTGTAATATCCTACAAACCATAAAGGGAAGGTCAGAACTCCTAAAAACGGCTATTACTTAAGATTTTTACGAGCTGTCCAATAAAACAACTATGGCATTTTAATGTGGACTTAATCTAATGAGAATGTGGCCCTGCATTCCCTGCACTCAGGGATTGTTTTATCCATCCAAGCCAAAAAGAATTAGGAATCTTCAAAACACTCTTTACACACGTTGACCTGTAATAAAAAGGTTCACTTCTGTTGTAATAATGACTTGAATCAGTAAGCAAATTAGAGAACATTGTAAAACATGTGCTTTTTTTGTTAACGGAACACTTGAGAATAATTAGCCTTGGTGTTGATTCCAAAAGGCCTTTGGCTCATGATGTCGCACCGCAATTAAGAACATGTTTATCATGAGATTCCACCAAGATCAAGGCCCAACTTGCTTATTTCACTTAGAGAGCCTTTCACCTCACAGTGACTCATTAGACCATGTGTTTAATGTGTAGAGTATGGAGGATTTTTAAGGATTCCTGCTCACATTGCACCCTTCTTTAGCGTTCGTTTTCGCCCGCTGGGTCAGTTGTGTTTTTCATGCGCTTTCCTAGGTCAAAGGGAACAAAGATGTGTGTGATGGAATGGCAGCTCTGAATGAAATCTCCATCTCCGTCTCCTGCCTTCACAACCTCATTGTCCCCTCGGGGGGTAAAGAGGTCCTCCTGAGGGCCAGCGTCCTAGTGCCCCCTATAAGTGCTTCTTAAGCTTCCTGCCATGGCCCGGCTTTGTTCTGCTGTTGTGAGAACAGGGGCTGCACACAGAGTGCAGTGCCTGTGAGCATATGTTCTTCTAATTTGCTTTGATAACTGCCAGATGATGAGGCCGGGGCCCCTCCGAGTCTGAGCCGCGAGGGCCAGGATGGGCTTCGTCTGGAAAGAGGGACGGTGGGGAGCCTAGGGATCTGGAATGAGGTCCCACTTTCTCTTCCTGTGACATGGAGGCTGTTTCGGTCACTTGTCTGTCGGTGAACCTGCATCTGTTGAGGGAAAGTTTCAAGGAACAAGAACAAAATGCTGATGCTGTAAAAGATCTGTAATGGATTTGGAAAACAGTGGATATTTATTATTTTTTTTAAATAAATGAATACTTTTATTTTGCAAGGAAGCATTCCCTTGATGAAAAGTGACAGTAGCAACATTTATAATGTTACAAAAGATTTCTGTTTCAAATAAATGATGTTTTTTGAACTTTCTGTTAGTCAAATAATGCAAAGCAATGTTTGTTGAGCAGCAAATCTGCATATTAGAATGATTTCTGAACGGCTCCTGAAAATTCAGCTTGGTATGGAAGCCGTTTTCGCTACTGAATATAAAATAATAAAAGGTAATTGCAACTTTTTATCTCACAATTCTGACATTTTCTCGCAGTTGAGAGTTTACATCTTGCAATTCTGACTTTTTTTCTCAGAATTGTGTGATACAGACTTGCAGTTTTTAAGGCACAATTCTGACAAATAAACTCGCAATTCTGAGAAAATATCAGTCTTTTTTCCCCTCAAATCTGGACTTTATATCTCATAATAGCGAGTTTATATCTCACAATTCTGAGAAAGAAAAGTCAAACTTGGTAGATATGAACTCATATTTACGAGAAAAACAGAATTGCAATTATCTTGCAATTCTGACTTAACAATTGCAATTGCGAGTTTATATTGTATCTCACAATTCTGAGAAAAAAGTCAGAATTCGAGTTTTTATTACGCAATCCTGAGAAGAAAAGTGATAATGGTGAGATAAAAAGTCGCAATAACCTTAGTTAAATTCATTTTAGTGGCAGGAATAAAATTCATTTAAAATATATTAAAATAAAAATAAAAGAGTTATTTAAATGATCACATATACATTGTAAATAATATTTCACAATATTTTTACTGCACTTTTACTGCATTAATATCCTACAGATCCCAAACATTTGAACTGGAGTGTATATATTTACAGTTGAAGTCAAAAGTTTACAGACAACTTGCAGAATCTGGAAAATGTTAATTATTTTACCAAAATAAGAACTCCAAAAGGAAGCACGATGCATTAAGAGCTGGGGGCTGAAAACTTTTTGAATTTAAAGATCAGGGTAAATTTCACTTATTTTGTCTTCTGGAAAACATGTAAGTATCTTCTGTACCTTCCGAAGGGCAGTAGTAAATAAAAAAAAAAAGAAAAGAAAAAAAAAGATATTTAGGCAAAACAGGAAAAATGTACATCTTCATTCTGTTCAAAAGTTTTCACCCCCTGCCTCTTAATGCATCAAGTCCTTCTGTTGTCCTCAGTCTAAAAAAAGAAGTATACAGTCGTTGGAAAGGGTTGAAATACACAAAAATGCTGAAAAACCACAGAATTTGTGTGACCTGAATGATTTTTTTCTGAAGAATAGCCGGCAATTCAGCTGTTCAGGACAAATAAGGGACTCATGAACAACTATCACAAAACAAAACAACAAGAAAACTTGAAAAGCTGTGAATCATTCAGGTAACAACACAGTGTTAAGAATCAAGTGTAAACCTTTGAACAGGTCATTTTTATAAACTATTATTTTCTCCTGTGGACTATATGTAAACTTTTTTTTAATGTGCGATATCTTATTCAGGTCAGTACTACATACAAAAATAACATGAATTTTGTATGATCCCTCTTATTTTGGTAAAATAATTAACATTTTGCAGATTCTGCAAGGTGTATGTAAACTTTTGACTTCAACTGTACAAATCAAGAACCTCAAAACTCTAAATATCTTACACATATTACTCAAACAAGCAGATGCCATGCAAAGAGCATAAATTTGTTCAAAGAACATAACTTTGTTTGCAGGTAGATTGAAAATGGCTTTTAGAAATTGCCTAAAGCCACCCAGTCAGATTGGAGCTGGCTATTTTTATCTAGCTGTCACCATTTTTGTATGCAATATACACAAGACGGTCAGTGAACAGACAGTGGGTGGTCTGAAGAATGAGACTAGTTGACACCACTAATGATGGCAAAAAGTATTAGTTAACAAGTAATCACAGAAATGCAGAACTACTCTTCTTACCATTTAAGATCATCTTAAGTCAGTTTTAGTCACTCACTACTTACTTATATAATGATTTTAAATCTGTAAATTTGACTTTTTTAAACAAATATGACAATATTACTCTCATAGACATTAGCTAATTCATGCAATTACAAGTGAAAGCCTTATCTAATGATTCAGTATCACTGAATCATATTTATGGGTCTGGTTAAATTAAAATTGCAATTTCACTTTCATATAGTTTATTTCTCACTCCAGACTGGGTTCAAATTAATTGAGCACAAAATGCATTTCTTATGCGTGTTATATTTTCAGTTCCTTCACTGGTCATAAAACGATTACTCAATTGTCCAATATATTGTGCTGATTTTAAATTTGCGCACTAAAGCCCATCCGTTCTGCAGAGATGTTTATTTTATGTACGCTTCCTCTGTGCGCTAATGGTATCATTTGTAAAGCATATAGCTGGAGCTGCTGATGTTCTTTTTTGGGCCGTCTGTGGAGAAGCAGAGGTGCTTCTGAGTGTGTCTATAACTCACGGCGGGGCTCATGGATATCTTCACTCTCGCAGCTGTCTGCGCAATTATGTCCTGCACACCCTCACAGATGTACACAGAGCGGAGATGAGATGGCAAATTTTAGCAATCAGTGACAAGTCTCCACTATGTAATTTAGTGCTAATGTCTATTTCAGAACTGAGGCAATCGGCTGCAAGGCAAGGTCACGTCATCCAGAGATGAGAAACAGCAGATGATCACTGCAATTTGAATTATCTGATTATTGTAATGTGCAAAGACCACTCAAGATCTGTCTTTTGTATGTTAACACATTTCATTTCCCTTTTTATTTTTATTTAATTGAAAAATGGGCAGATGTATCTCTATTTTAGATCATTCAATTGCAGATATTGTTTTACTAACCCAGTTTAGTCACACTTTATTTTAAGGTCCAGTTCTCACTATTAACAAACCATTAACTAGGGCTTTTGCCTCAATAAACTGCTTGTTTGCTGCTTATTAATAGTTAGTAAGGCAGTTATTAAGTTCAGGTATTGTGTAGGATTAGAGTTGTAGAATATGTTCATGCAGATGTGTTCATGTGTTTATAAGCACTAATAAACAGCAAATATGTTAATAATAGACATGCTAATAAGTAACTAATTAATAGTCAGAATTGTTCCCTTTACTAAAGTGTTACCTGCAATTGTATACTATATAAGCAATATTCATGTAAAATCTGTGTTTTGGCAGCTGTATTTTCTTTGCTTAATATTTTTATCCAGCTAGATTATTATTAATTAATCTAAACAATATTTTTTATTTTTGTTGTTAACACTTTAGTTTAGGGACCAGTTCTCACTATTAACAAGTTGCTTAAAAGCATGCATATTACTAGCATATTGGCTGTTTATTAATATTATAAAGCACTAATGCTTTAACCCTACTCCATACCTAAACTTAACAACTACTTTACTAACAATCAATGAGCAGCTAAAGTTATAGTTAATAGTTAGTTAGTAGTGAGAACTGGTTCTCAAACTAAAGTGTGATCTAAGTGGTCATTGTTTAAATGATTTTTTGTTCTTAGGATTTTTTTTCAATCAAATTCATACTTTTATTCAGCAAGATTTTTAAAAAGAGACAGCAAAGACATTTATAATGTCTTTAAGATTTTTATTTTATATATATATATATATATATATATATATATATATATATATATACACAAAAAAATTATATATATATATATATATATATATTTTTTTTTTATGCTATTCTTGTGAACTTTTTATTCCTAAATCATATTTTACTCCTATTCATAAAAAAAATGTATCACCGTTTCTACAGAAAATATTAATATTGTTAATTTTGGTAACTTTTTTATGAATAAATCATATTTTATATTCCTATTCATTAAAAAAAAGTATCATGTGACACTGAAGACTGGAGTAATGATGCTGGAAATTCAGCTTTGCATCACAGGAATAAATTACATTTTAAAATATATTCAAATAGAAACCAGTTATTTAAAATTGTAATAATATTTCACAATATTACTCTTTTTACTGTATTTTTGAACAAATAAATGTAGCCTTGGTGAGCTTTTTTTTTTTTTTCAAAACTGAAATATCTCATCCACCGCCAACTTTTAAACGGTAGCGTACATACTGTATAGAATTGGGAAATTGCATTAAATTAAATTCTTGAAAGCACAAAAAGTGGCTTGTAATGATAGATAGCCCTTGGATTTTTCACAGAAATGACCCCACAGATGAACCTCCTGTGCATGTGATCATTTGAAACCATGACCAGGAAGCAATTAGTTAGGGCTGGAAGTCTGGACTGCAGGTCACCCCGACAGATATTTCCACTTAAGCCCCGTCTCAGGAGTGAAGAGCTGTGGGTTTCGTGCAATAAGGTTTCCGTAGGGTGGAGAAAAACAAAAGATGCTATAAATATCCACTGAAATGGCCACGCTGCTGTAGATAAGCAGTGAAGGAAATCACTTAAAGTGCAATGTGTCACAGCTACTATGTAATGTCACATTCAGCCCTGCTTTTTCAGTCCTGAATGGGCCATACATTTTTTACACCATAGCCTATAAATCTGTTTTGCCTTGGTAGATTTAAAACACAGAAAGCATTAAATATATTTCAGTAAGCAGAGGTCGTAATGTTAAAGATGTGAACGTTAAGCTGAATCTTGGGGAAAAACATTTCCGTCCGTAATTAAACGACAGAAGTAAAAACATTGTATTTTACAGGACTGAATATAGCTGTCAGCATGGTGATAAAATGTGAAACATTTCCCTTCTGTTCTTCTGTCCTCACAGGACTTCACTCAGCACTGTTCGTGGACAGACAGTAGTGAACCAGGATATGGGAAACAACAACGGAGGCAGCCAGATCCAGGCCATTAAATGCTCCATCAAATAAGTTTTACTGAGCCTTATTGGGTAAACACTGAAGCGCAGTATAATGTCACAGCTCTCTCCTGTGTTTTTAATTTCTTCCTAAAAATACTGAGCGGTTCTCATGATGGTTCGCAGAATGTTAAATGAAAGTCTAATGTGTTGAGAAAGGGCCAACTCAAATATTTTAGTGGATAGCAAACATAGATGGGCACTACTACATGAAAGACACCACTAAGAGCTGGACTGTCTAAACATGCGGTCACATTTACCCCTACTCTGTAAAATTTAGGAAGCAAACTACCGCCATTTCAATGGGAATCAGTGTGATGACAAATTTTCAACCCGGGCTGGAAAATATGCGACTCAGTCTGCATTTATTCAAAGCTGCTAAAATGTATCTACTGTAAACATATATTTCACTGCTGGTTCCAGTTGAAATGAACAAAAGTGGCAGTAAAACACCAACTATATTTGTTAGTTTTTACACTTATTTTGATTGCAGATGCATATTATTGATTATTACACTTATTTTAGATGGTAAAACTTTTTGCACTACAACAGTGTGTTCATTATTAAGATAATAAATTCAAATAATATGGTAAAACACACCAATTTGCGATATCAGGCAGCAAAATGAGCTGTTTTGTACAGCTAAAAATAGCTGGACGCAGATGAGACTGGAAGCCAGACCCATAAAATTTATAAATGGCTGCACCTACTCTTACATTTTGACTTTTTCATCACATAACCAGCCCCATATGGCTTTTCTGATGTAGTAAACCTGCTCGAAAGCTCACCCGGGACAGCACTGCACATGCAATGTGAATTGCTTGGGTTTGAGTCCTGTAAAACATGAGTCACAACACTCTACAAAACAGCTCAAAGACTCATGTAAGAAAGCTTAAAGGGATAGTTCACCCAAAAATGAAAATTTGATGTTTATCTACTTACCCCCAGATGTAGGTGACTTTGTTTCTTCAGTAGAACACAAATGAAGATTTTAACTCAAACTGTTGCGGTCAGTCATATAATCGTCAATGAGATCCATGTCTTTGAGAGTAAAAAAAAAAAACAAAAAAAAAACATACACAGACACAACCAACACATCCACCACAATGTCAAAATGTCCTGAGTGTGTTCACAATTGTCTGTGCCAGGGGCATTTCTAGGATTTGAAAACATCCAGGGCTGGTGCCAAAACATGAGGGGCTAGTGGTGGTGGATGGGAGCTCACATCATACTTACGTAAGATTTTGTTAGACACAGGTGGGTGAACCTGGATCCTTCTAGGGAGGTCCGGAGGGCATGCCGCCCCAGGAAAAAAATTGATATATTTTAAAGTTAAATTCATTAATCTGGTGCACTTTGAGAGTTCAAAAATAAGAGCTCCAAGTTAATCCATGTTCAGTATGCAAATTGAACAATCAAAAAAAAAAAGGTCAATGACCTGACTCAACCCTCTTCTGATACTCTGAAAACATTGTATTATGAACTGATCGTGTGAACAAAGTCATATTGTGCTTTCGATTTTAGTTCATTTGACAGATCCTTTGCCAAAGCAGTGGCACAAAACAACGTGAAAACAATGAAAAATAGTAAATAGTAATCTAGTAAATTTTACAAAAATACATTGCACAAATAAAAGAATACATTTGGAAATGTATTTACAACTCTAACAAATATATATCTGCATGCAAAAATAGGGCCCCATTATTTTTTTTAACCACATTACATTTAATTTTTTCCAAATTCTGTTTTTTTTTCTGTTTGAATCTTTCTGGGCTCCTTTTTAATGGTTAAATTAAGTTTTATTAATGAAAAAAACACGTCTAACTAATTAAAATAATGAAACTTATACAATTTAACATCAATTTATCAAAAGTTAAGTTATGTTTAGGGCCCTATGAAATGTTTTAGCATGTCTGTTTATTGGAATGCATAAAACAACTTTTATTTATTTCTACAACAGCCTTATGAAATTCTGTGTTGATGCAGAACATGCAGGATTTATATTTAAATGGTATTTTGCAGCTTAATATTTGAAGAGTTCAGATGCAAAACCAGCTAAAAGCCATCTCGGTCAAAAAAGAGATAATGATACTGAGTGAATGCTCCTGACACATAGTATACGTCCATCACATACCTTTACCTCAAACTCGCTAAATCCCAGTCTCAGCTTAAGTAGAAGTGCTGGTACTTACATAGAAACCTATACATGCTTAAAATGCTATAAAAATGCTTATTTTAAAGAAAAATGTCAGATGGATTTAGAGGCTTTTGCATGTGAACTCTTCATTTACAGATACTAGTCCATAATATCGCGATTTGATTGAAGTGTAATGACCGGCTTTTGATTAATTCATTCTTTATTCAACTTTGACAAATTCTGTGAATTCCTCGGAAATCATAGGGTGATACAAAACCATTCGGGGCTAGAGAAAAATCTTTCTGGGCTCGAGCCCCGAATGATTACCCCTAGCGACACCCCTGGCCGGTGCTCTGGCATAGTAGACGCATGCGCGGAAGCGATCATACCCACAATCCCTCTGCACTGTGTAAACAAAAAGTGACATATATGTGTGACAGATCACTTCCACACATGCTTCTACTATGCCAAAGCATGTTGATGTGTCACACACCGGCTGTTGTGAACGTGCTCAGGACAGTTAGACATTGCGGTGGATCAGAGGTAAAAAATGATATGAATACTGGTTAGTTTCTTGCACAGACTGATTGTTTTGTGTCTTAACACCTCAATGTATCGCCATGAGTCGCAGGGTTTAATATGGTTTTGTCTGTGTATGTTTTTTTTGACTCTCAAAGCCGTAGATCCCATTGATTGCCATTATATGACTGACAGACTGCAGCAAAGCAGATAAGCAGGTAAGCAGATAAACATCAAGTTCTCATTTTTGGGTGAACTATCCTTTTAAATGGCATAGTTGCTTCAGCAAATGCATGGGTTAAGTTTGGTGTAGGTGGTATTTTATTTTCAAACATGATAGAGCATTTCATTTCTGAGCTGCCAAAATATGTGTACATACATAATAAACATAATAAAATATTGGCACTGTCACATTTCAGTGTTTTGGAGAACACTGAACATGCTATTTAATGCCAGTCTCTGGACATTTTACTTTCAAAACTGATGTGAAACGTGATACAAGCAACACAATATAATTTGGTGAAGAAATTCTCTATGCAAATTTTGCATCAGGTTCATTCAGGCACACAAATTTGCAGCATGGACCAATAGCAGACCTCTTGATTTGGCATTGACTGTTGTGTGGGCGGAGATTCATTACTTAGCAACAGTAAAACTGTAAAAAAAAAAAAAAAAAAAAAAAAAAAAGTAAAACTGATGATCCACAAAGAACAAAGCGCTGATTCTGGCAGTTTCTACTCAGCCAGTTTTATATTACACTTCAACATTATAAAATGATTCATAAAAAAGTAGGTGTTTGGGAAGCTTTTTTTTTTTCAGTTGCTTCATTTGCTAGCCGACAGAATATCTTTGCATTACACTGTTATTTTGATAGCATCCATCATATTTTGTCACATCTGGAACTACTTTCTTTTGTTTTTTGTTCTTTTTTTCTTTTCTAAAGTAATACTTTTAATCTGCAAGGATGCATCAAAAGTGACAGCAAAGACATTCAAAAAATGACCTTTTAAACTTCCTATTCAAAGAATCCCCCAAAAAGTATCATGGTTTCCATAAAAATATGATATAGCAAAACTTTTTTACATTAATAATAAAGAGAAATGTTTCTTGAGCAGCAAATCAGCATATTAAAATAAATTCTATTTAACAGACACTGTGTAACTATTATTCTTCAAGAATAGTACACAGAAAACATAATTGCACAAACATTTCAAATTCTCTGGACAAATTTCTTAACATCTGTTTTTTTTAATACTAATAATTTTGGACATTTTATTTCTGGTTTATCACACTGGAAAAAGATCAAGTTAAGCCAATTGCATTGTGGGATACTACATTCTTTGCAGTGTGCTTTGATGTATACTGCCTATTTTGACAAATGTGATCATTAGTATTCCATGCATAAAGAACATTTGCATACTGTGCACAGTATACATACTATATAAAGCAATTTTATTAATAGTAAACTAGTATTCAGTTGCTACTACATAGTTAATGAACTGAAATGAAGTGAACTGAAATGAATGAAAGCAAAGCTCAGAGCTGTGAAACCATCTGTATGTGTGTGTGTTGGATAATAAAAAGGACGTTGGGGGGTTCATGCAGTTGATGTACTTAACTAAATGATCATATAATGTCTACAGTGGGTGATAAAAGGGCCGCCTTTATCCTCTCTACAAAACTATCTAATCCTCTGTTATGATCTTTATTAGGCGTGAAAGATATCAAGAGGCTCTTGACTGATTAGTGCTGTGTCAGATGTTTGTGTTTGTTTGGCACTTTGTTATCGGTTCCCAATGGATACAGATAATTTCCACTTGAACCGTTTGAATGCAGTCCAGCTCTACGGCTCTCTGTACAACATCCATCTAGTTAAGATAACACAAACATCCCTTTAGATATTAAGAGGATAGAAGAGTGTGTTTGGCCTGTTCAAGAGTGTGTTCATCAATCTGTTCACATTTACTGTTGCTTCCTCTTTGCGGATACTTGATGAAAATGATTCATATTAAGGGGAGAGCAGAGATAACTGTTATGTAGAGACATGAACATGTTGGATGACAAGGGGTTGAGTAAATTATCTGTAATTTTTTGTTCTGAAAGTGAACTTCTTTAAATTGTATCCTGCTGGATAAGACTGAAATTGTAGCAAATAATACATTTAGAAATTCAAGCCTTTTCTGTTTCCCATCATCAGATGTGACCTGTTATGCAGTCTGATGGCTGTGTGTGAATTAATAAGATGTCGTGCTCTAGTGAAACAATTTGCTATTTTATGTCTCTGTAATAGACCTGTATTACTGTAGATCATCCATCTTTAATTATTCACCTCTGCTTGGTTTCTGATACTAACCATGCATTTGTATTCAACTGAATGCGATGCCCTGATTATAGACTGGTATCTGCTGCCTGAGGCAGAGGCCAGATGGTACAGTCTGCATTGAAAATATGTCTGCACTCTAGCTTTGATGTCTTACCCTACCAGTCCAATACGCCAATGATTTCTCAGGAGGGCAGGAAAAGTTGGACTCTACAAATGAAAGAATCACTAAAGCAAGAACCCAGGCATGGGCAGTCATTAAAAACTACATAAGAGCTAATGTTTCCACCATATGCTTTGGATTGTAGCCCTCGGATAAATGGAAAATAATTAAAATTTCAATCTTTAATCCATATGAAATGTATCTTATTGCCTAAAAGCTTTAATGACAGATTTAAGGCCAGCCGAACCATTCTAAAACCAGCTACTCCAGACAAGATGCTCCGAATTAATAGTACTTACACCATGTCTACAGCAAATGGAGCTTTCATTAGGCCACGATGTCAGGAACATACGCAAGCGTCCTTTTGATATGGTGGCATCTGCAGTCGGTCTTTGAGGAGATTTATCATCAGATGAAAAGGTTATTGCGTATCTTTTTTTTAAAAGGGCTACTATGCCTCAATTCACTCAAACTGGGACAAAGAACTGTGCACTTAAGTTACGCTAACAACTAACAATTGGAGCGGTGATGGTCCAGAGTGCTAACAGAATGGATTATACATCTGTTGCTTTTTCAAAGTCACCAAAACTAGTCCCTGAGAAGCCCATCAGACATTTCAAAAGCCAAAGTTACAGTTTGGAAACGAGGCAAACACATCAAAGGAGGCAATTAGTTGATGCACAGGCGAGCAATATGAGCAGACAGTAAAACCAGCTGCGGTGGATCTGCAGGGAAACGTTCGTGCTTCTCAAAAGACGAATGCACTGTAATCTGGGAAGAAGCACTCTGTGTCGTGCCCGATATGTTTGTTTTAAATTCATCTTTTTGTGTGTAAAAGGAAATGGCAGTTTCAGGGCGTATAACAGCACAATATGATGTCAGATTGATGTCTGAATGTCAAGGCTCTTTTGACAGTTTAATACTATTAACGACGCTCTTATTTTTTCCTTCAAAGAAAGTGGTATTTCTATCAGCAGGATATCCCTCGTATCAACACGAGTGCCACGGAAACTCCATTGTTTGTTCATTGCTTGTGCAAAACTGAAGATTATATTGTTTTAACCTGCGTCATGTCCAGTATCTCGTATGCTTTCTTGACCTATTGTCCTTGAACGCTGGCTCTCAGCAGGCACTGGCAATTATATAACACTTCATAAAGTGGTTATAACGGGGTGGTGAATATTCTTTTTTTAGCCCGGACATTTATTTGTATAGGCACTTCATGATCACTCCCTCCTAAAGGTTCTCTATTCATCGTGAAGTGCCTTGGATTAGGAAGTACCCCTCGCTTCACCCCGGTCCACCCTCTGTGCTGCCAGATAACGTTTGTCTCTATAATATGACAGTCAATGCATGTCAGTTTTTTAGTATAATCTGCGGTTCTCACAAACCTTTATATTGTAAAATTGTTTACTAAGTCAGTTTTTTATCTTAAAGGACTAGTTCACTGCAAGAATAAAAATTTCCTGATAATTTACTCACCCCTATGCCATCCAAGATGTTCATGTCTGTCTTTCTTCAGTTGAAAACTAAGTAAAGTTTTTGAGGAAATCATTCCAGGATTTTTCTCCATATAGTGGACTTCAATGGTGGCCAATGGGTTAAAGGTCCAAATTGCAGTTTCAATGCAACTTTAAAGGGCTCTACACAATCCCAGCCGAGGATAGAGGTCTTATTTAGCGAAACGGTTGTTTATTGTCTAGGAAAAATACAAATTTGCATGCTTTTTAACCATAATTGCTTGTCTTGCACTAGCTCGACTTATGTAATCATGTAAAGGGGTTAACTGTAAAGCGCAACGTTTGGTTGTTTTTCTGAATATGTAGAGTCTTTACATATTCGAAAGATGTATTACTTTTATCTGTATGATCAAAAAAGCATTTTAAGAGCAAGGGACTGCACCGGCCCCTCCATCTGTCATGCAGTGAGCTACTATTCGGCTTCCACACTCTGCACAGACACTTCAATAGCGCATATTTTTTAGAGTAACATTAAACTGAGCGGCCATGTAATATTGCTAAATACATCTTTCAGATGAAAAGCCATATTTGAGATTGATGAATGTGAGCATTTGGATCTCTTGCCCGATGTACTGTATCACCACATAGACCAGCCATTAATGATCTGTTAGTCAAGGGCATGCGTGACTTCGCCACTTCCTGTGGAATTTTTTTTCTGTGACTAAGCGTCTAATAAAATTTTGGTTGACTAAGCCTCTTCTTGTCGACTAACGGTTAGTCGACTATTAGAGGGCAGCTCTACTATTTACACTAAGTGCAAAAAGCCCGCCTTGATGGCAGAAGGTATTTACACTAACTCCACCCACCAACGTGTGATTGGGATAGACAACATTACAAAAGATGCCTGCTAAAAAGTAGCTCCACTGGTGTAAGTGGTAAAGTGCATAGCAGTAGATTTTTGACGTGAACGACCCAAGTTCGAATCCACTTTTTGCCAAACTTGTTCTTCTCCCTTATCACATCACATATCGGATCGGAAAGACATTTAATTACAGTAAAATTAAGAAATTAATCAAAAAGTAGAAAATTGTTTACTGGATAGGGTTAGGGTTAGAGGTAGGTGTAGGGAGAGCTTTATTGTCCCAAAGAGGCATCCATTTAATAATTCTAATAAAAATGATAATTTACACTCAATACACTATTACTGCATACTGTTTCATAATGTACTATAATACTGAGGTAAAAATATTTGCCACTAATTGCACTAAGTTGTATAAATACAGTAGCATTTAATATTATTGCAAAGAAAGTACTGCTATTTTTACATAGTATAAACAGCATCTCATTGCACTTTTTAAAAAATGTAATTTTTCAATAATTTTTTACAATATTATTGTATTTGTGATATTTTTGCTAAAAAGGTAAGTTTTTTAAATAAATTATTAAACACTAAATTAAATGCTCTTTTAAATTTGAGAAACTATAATATTTGACATTGATGTGCAAACAAATTTACTTAAAGATGTTGCATATTCAACTAATCTAATGCTTTTAAAATGTAAGTATTTTTGACATATCAAATTATTTTACTTATAAATTATACATCATGTCATTAATTATTATTAAAGTTACAAAAATGTCTTATTTATCTTGATCTTGATTTTGAACTTGAAAGTTACATTTTTGGGAACTTTTTATATATCATTACTAAGTGAAATAGCCATTCATTATTATTATTATTATTATTATTATTATTATTATTACTTTAACCCAGTTATATTCATTTTCTGCCTGTCAATCATTTTGCCTGTTTGTTGTGCTGATTAACATGTGTTAGGAGGGCGTTTTGGTTAGACGGTGCATGTAAGTTACACTGTAAAAAATAAAAAGTTGAGTTAACTTAAAAAATTAAGTTAATCTGCTGCACAGCAATTTTGAGTTTACTCAACTTTAAAGGAGGGAAGTTGTGCCAACTCATATATAAAAGTTCAGTGAACTTCAGTGAAGTTGAGTGAACTACCAGTCAGAGTTGGCACAACTTAGTTCTTGAAGTTCAGTAAACTCAAAAATGCTTTGCAGCAGATTAACTTAAATTGTTAAGTTGACTCAACTTAAAATATTAAGATAACCAGCTGCAAAGCTTTTTTGAGTTTACTGAACTTCAAGAACTAAGTTGTGCCAGTAATTTTTTGCTTGAAGTTCAGTAACCTCAAAAAAGCTTTGCAGCCGGTTGCTTTAGTATTTTAAGCCAACTCAACTGCATTTTTTACTATTTAAATGTATAACTTTAAATCTTACATCCAGACTCTAAGCCACATTGTATGCTCCTCCACATCCTTTAAGAATACAAATGCATGCAGTATGAACAATACTGTAAATATAACACAAACAAGATTTTGTCATCATTACAGAAAGTATTTATTGGCATTCTGCAAAATGAACACAATTTAGCTTTTCTCCACTCAAACTATGATGTAACTAGGATGTGACTATTTACAATAAAAACACTCTTAAACAAAAAACACACACTTAAAAATAATTTTTTTAAGTGCCAGAAAAATGTAACATTAAAAATATTAAAATTCTGCAGCCTTAAGTAAAGTTTTAAATCAAAAAATCACAAAAAAAAACTTTTATATAATTTAAAGGAAGCTAAACTTTACCGTCATTTTAAACGTTCATCTTGCTCCATCTATTATTTTGGAGCATCCATAATGCAACAAACTCACTGGATCAAGAAGCAAAATATTTCAACTATTAACACAACACTTAAAGGAATAATTCAACCAAAATTATTCTGAAAATTTATCATTTACTCACTCCCATGTTGTTCTAAACCGTTGTTCACACTCAACACAAATTAAAATATTTTAATGAAATTTGAGAGACTTCTGTATTGAAAGGCTGTTCACCCAAAACTTCAAAGCGTTCATAAAGAGATCATAAATAATTAAATAAATATATAAGTTAATATGAATTGAGCAGTTTAAGTCTCCTGAAGAGACGCAATTGTAGGGATGCATGAAATAGGATTTAGAAAATAGTACATTTGAAAATACTTTATTTTCATTAATATTAGTATATTTATACCTTTGATACTAGTTTTACTTATTAATATTATTTACATATATTATCTATTAACATTTTTGTTTTTCCTATAACGTATTTTAGCCTGTATTAGGGTTTTACTCACTCACACAAAAACTAAACAAAACAGCATGTAGTTTCAGTTAGGTACTTTTATTTTTTTTAATTGACATGAACTTGAAGCAAAAATGAAAATGCTCTAAAAACAGTTATTGGCTAAATACAAATAATAAATGACAGTTGACAATGAACATGAAAAAAAATACATCAGAAAGTAAAAATAGAAATAGAAAATAAATGACAAAATTTCCAGGAATAATGTATCTTCAGGATCCTCTGTGATGCCTTTAAGCCCATCAATGTGGTGTGATTGAGTGGCAGTTTCTCTGCAGATGATGAGGTTGTGAATATGATGCATCTGAAATACACAGTTGAGTTTACAGTTAAAGAGTGTCCATGTGTTTATGTAAAAACAATTATGCTTATGAAGGCCATAAGCAAAAATTGACATATAAGCAGTATGCCCTTCAAAATATTAAAAAAAGAAAAAGTGATTTAAAGTGGGATCTTAGGATAGTTTTATATAGCTTTAACACTTAAGCATAGACTCAAGTAATAATTTTAAGAAAAATCTAACAATGAATAAACTCATTACCTCTATTACTTAGTGGAGAAGAGAGTATCCTTAACCGAACAGAGCTGGTCACACAAAAAAGAACCTAAAAAAAAAAAAAAACATTATTGGCAATGGGAAACAAGTTACAATATGAAAGTTAACATTTTATAGACATTGTAAGAAAGAACTTCACCTGTTGAAACTGTGTTGATAGTCTGTGTAGCTGGATAGTTGATGTCCAGAAAATGAGTAATGAGGTGTTTTGACAGTTACAATTTTTTTTTTTTTTTTTTTTTTTTTTTTATGAACATTTTGAAGCATCAGAATGAACATTTTGAACATTTTGAAGCATCAGAATTTTAGGTGAATATTTTTTCAGTGAATGGACAGAAATATCTCAGGTTTCATCAAAAATATCTTCATTTGTGTATTAAAGATGAACAAATGTCTTATGGGTTTGGATCGACATGGCTGTGAGTAAATGATGACAGAATTTTCATTTTTTTGGATGATCTAAATTAAGCCAAAGAGGACAGCAACAGCAGTGGTAAGGCCATGTATATATTCCAACACAATCTGCGTCTCTAGTACTACATCCTAGGCACCTTTAGGTTTGAGTGGATGACAACATCATCTTCCAGTAATAGTTAAGATGCTCATCTTCATACCCTTGGTGTGGACATCCTCTGGCTTTGTGTCCTGCAGTAAAAAAAAAAAAATACAAAATTATATTTCCTACTGACATTGACATTAAATGTTTAAAACATAACAAAAATAATAATAATAAAATTCTGGATAAGGACTAGTTTTTACCAGTACAGAAATAAGTCAGAAATAATACAAAAAATACATGTATAAATCGGTTGTGTCAATAAACACGTTTATCATCTTACACGTCTTGCACTTTCACATATATGCACCAGTATCGCGGATTCACAAAAAAAACAAAAAACAAAACAACAACAACAACTGTGTGCCAGATAAACTAGTAAGTTATATCGCCTAGCACAACGAAATACAACACATAATTAACCTCTATCTGGTTAATTATACACTCGTTTAATCGACATTTGAACTGTATCTATAAAAATATATCTGTATACATACCTTGCAAATGCTAACGTTAACTGATTGTGCTTGGAAAAAACAAAGCTAGCTAACTAGTTAGCCGCCAGACCTCATTCAACAATGTTTATTCTTTCTTTAAAGAACATTTACAAACCTAACTGTGTAGTTTATTTGGCTTACTTTCTATATTAAATCTGGGCAGAAAGAACTTACTTTAAAAGAAGACATCCACTCCCTTTGCCATCGTTGTTTATGTTTGAAGCAGTAAACTCCGTGTATAGTTCAGCGACGGCACTTTGCGCATGCGCAATAATGTCAAGTTGACCGCTCAAATGAAGAAATAAAAATACTGAGTTCGCTCAACTTTCTTATTTGTGTTCATTGAGAAAAATATAGTAAACATTGAGTTAACTTGTTTTTATGTGTAAACTCAACATTTTGCTTAAAAATGTGTCCACTTGACTTACATTTTTAAACTGAGTGAACAATTTGCAAGTTGGAGTTTTTACAGTGTAGCAAAATTGATATATTTATCTGTAATTTGAATGAACTTATAGCCTGCTTTAAAGTTTTATAAGGAATTGTCAAAAAATCACTCCTGGTTATGTCATTAACCAATTTATCAGTGGAATGCCATTAGGTGCTCTCCACTTACATGCAAGATTACATGTGTTTTACACAACGCAATGAGACTGATCACACTGAACTCACTTGGAAATGAACCGTAGGTTATTTGCCCTGAAGCATATGGAAAAGAAATGATTGCAGCCCCACTGAAAACATTTAACATCTCTGAAAATGTCACTCAGGTCCTGGCAGGGGAGGAAGAAACCATGTACAACAAAGCAAACAAGAGCCTCAAACTCTGTTTTTCTTTGTTTCAGTTTTACCTCTGTGATAGAGAACAAATTGCTGTAGTTTGGGTAACATTTCACTCATCACTCAAAGAGAGATACTTGTCGACTGTCAAGACGAGTAAGATTAAGATGAAAAGAATGACTTTGAACAAAATTGCCACCCACCAACTGCTGCAGTGGTCATTAATGATAACTCCAGCACCTGTGTCAACAGCCTCTGTGCCTGGGTGTAATGAGCGTCTTTAGTTCAGGGGGTTCTGTCAAGTCAAGTGCAACATGACTGCAATTACCCGCCATTGACGTTCATCTAACGGAACAGCCGCCTCCCCTATTTATGTTTTTCTTCGGGAGAGGCCAGTTCAGTTTAATGAAACTGAGCAAAAAACCTGATTTGGTCTCTTTCAGTCACACAATGGGACTGTGTGAGTGCCTAAGTATTGCTGAACCATCAGCATCTGTATGACAACTGAGCTCTGGAGTAGATTCTGTGAAAATTATATCAACCTCTGCATGAGAAACAGAGAGCCATTAGTCTAGTTTAAGTGTGAATAAATGAGAAGATGTAGGGAAGATCTATTTTCGGAGTGCAGTCATTTAAGACTGTCACATTGCAAAAATATTTTTGTAATCTGTGTTTTTGTGTTTAACAACCTTAAAACAAAATACACGTACCATTCAAATGTGTGAGGTTGGTCAGGATTTTTATGTTTTATAAGTCTCTTATGCTCACCAAGGCTACATTTGGCTGTATACATGCAATAAATAAAGAAATATTGTGAATTACTATTACAAATTAAAAATAACTTTAAGATAATTACAACAAATATGATTTATTCCTGTGACACAGAGCTAAATTTCAGTATCATTACCAACATCATTTATTATTATTATCAATGATGAAAAGAGTTGTTCTGCTTATTTATTTATTTTATTGTGGGAACCATAATTTGATGATTACAATGTTCAAAAGAAAAGCATTTATTTAGAATTTTTCACTTTTTTATTTTTATTTTTTAATCTTTTCGATCAACGTAAACGTCTGTAATGTCACTTTTGATTTACTTATCTTTGCTGAATAAAAGTGTTATTTCTTTTTCAAAAGTGTAGTTTATAAGGAAAATAGTCAAATAATTGTCTAAGACAATGAAACTTAATTATTATTATTTTTTTAATTGTTGATAAATGTTGTTTTATGCATAAATGTAACAAAATTTATTTAAGGTTTAAAGTGCTGAATTTACATTTTAAAGTAAAGTCATTTTTTAGTATGTCAATACGTTTGTTTCTGCCACTGAATAAAAAATCCAAAAAGTTATTGTTTGACAATTTTTCTCACGATTCTGACTTTTTTTGTGAGAATTGTGAAACAAACTCGCAATTCTGACATTTTTTTCTCAGAATTGTGAGATATAAACTCGCAATTGTGAGTTATAAACTTGCAACTCCGACTTTTTTTCCCATAATGCATGATATACTCAGAATGGCGATAAATAAAGTCAGAATTCTGAGATAAAATCTTCGCAATTCTGACTTTTTTTCTTGCAATTCGCAGTTGCGAATTATAAAATCCAATTTTAAGGAAGAAAATGCTGACATGTTCTCAGAATTAAGTTTTGTCTCACAATTCTGACTTAATAACTTGCAATTCTGAGAAATAAACTAGCAATTCTGAAAAAAAAAGTCAGAATTGTAAGTTTATATCTTGCAATTCTGACATTATAACTTGTAGTTTGAAGTTTATATCATGCAATTCTGACTGCAGTCAGAAAAAAAGTCAGAATTATAAGATAAAAAGTTGCAATTACCTTTTTTTTAATTTCAGTGGCAGAAACGGGCTTCCATATGTCTAGGGGTGCCCAAACTCTGCCTTGGAGGGCCGGTGTCCTGCAGAGTTTAGCTCCAACGCCAATTAGTTACACCTGAACCAGCTAATTAAGCTCTTACTAGGCAAACTAGAAATGTCCCAGCAGGTGTGTTGAGGCAAATTTGAACTAAACTCTGCAGGACATCGGCCCTCCAGGACCGAGTTTGGGCACCCCTGGTCTATTTAAAACTGGGAAAAAGAAACAAAAAACATACATTGTATGTACATAATGTCACAGCATCAAATATTTTTGTGCCAGCAAGTTCTGCTGTGATCAAATATGTGACACTATGTTTTTTAACACTCTTGTTTAATGTATGCCTAGTATGTTCAACATAGCAGGTACATCTTGAATTGAACTTGTGAACTTGTGCTGCGCACAAACTGCTCTGTGTCCATGTTTTGACACTTTTCCCCCTGCCCCGATGGTGTACCTATGATATAGCCTTTGCACTTCCTCCCTGTGTTGATTCGGGCCCCTCTCTCTTTCCTGTGCCCTCTGGGGTCCAATAAGTCACTGATTTTGCAGTAGATTCTTAATATTTTCTTACCACCCGGTTTCATCTCTGCCCTAAGCTCTGTTTGGCTCTGTTGTATACTTGCTTGGCTAAGTTGGCTCTCCTTGTGGTTAAACTGAATTAAAGATGAGGTAACCGGAGCTGCACAGTAGCACTGATGCTGCTTAGCTTTGGGAAAATTAAGTCTTTGTGTTCCATTAAAATCCCATTATGTCTTGCCCCTAAACCCCAAACGCATCCCACCCACTTTGCCAAATGGGCCCCGTTGTGCACCACACTGAAGGCACTGACAGAATGTGTAAATTCTTTGTTTATTGCCTTGAAAACACTTAGCCCTCTTTTTGACCCAGGTTGGGTACCACATCCATCCCTGAGGACATGCTGAGATTCAATGAACCAAATACTGCAGCCAATTCAAGTGGAGCGTCAGAGCAATTCAGAGCTGCACTGACTGCACTGTTCACCCCAATAATGGCTTGAAATAAACTAATTTGTCTCTTTTGATCACTGTGACAAATTTGTCAAAAGAGCACACTGTGCTAATAGAGAAATGTCAGTCATTCAGTCATGAGCTTTTAAGATACACTCAGCTTTTCATTTTGCAATGCTGTGATGTGCAAGACCATCGTCAGTCATCAGTTTGTCCACACCCTTAAATAAAAGGAGTGTAAAAGCCATCTGGGATGGGGAAAGTCCCTTCATATTGCCTGGTTAATCTGTTCCCTGTGTTTGGTGTTGAATGTGATGATCTTCTTTTGATGTTTGAGGATGTGAAAAAAATAAAAGATGGGTCAGTTCAACGGTCGTCTGAGAGAGTAAACAACAGAATAACGACCATGTGTTGCTTTGCCACTTTCCATGAATAAGGCACAAAGTCAAAACTCTTATAAAATCAGTCAAGTTGTGTTTGTTTGTTCGTTCATTTGTTTGTTCGTTCATTTATTCATAGGATCAGTGAAAGAAGGTCTTTAATCTTAAAGGGGTCATCGGATGCCCATTTTCCACAAGTTGATATGATTCTTTAGGGTCTTAATGAAAAGTCTATAATATACTTTGGTTAAAAAATTCTCAATGGTTGTGTAAAACAACACCCTTTTTACCTTGTCAAAATGAGCTCTGCAAAAATCATCTCATTCTGAGGGATTGTTCCTTTAAATGCAAATGAGCTCTGCTTGCTCCGCCTCCTCTTCTCTCTGTGGAGTGACGAGCCTGTTTACTTTAGTCGCATATAGCCGAGTTTAGCCTCGAAACTTGCTAACTAGCAAGTTATTAGGAAAGGCAATTGCAGAGATTCATAAATAAAACCCTTATACTCACTTCTGCTGTAGGTGAAGCTGGATCACGAATGATTTGCGAGAACATAGACACATTTATGTAAATTGGGAGGCGCATTCCCTTCACAAACAAATGTAATCCACTGCATCTTCAGTGGCTCAGATGTCGTAAATGACGACCACTATGTTCATTATTACATCCAGCAACACAATACCTCAATCGCTCAATCAGAGATATTCTTGTCTAACTTACATCCCTGCTCCAGCATCGAAAACAATGGAGGTCGGACTGTTACAGCTGATTTAGGGTGGGTCTGAGGTAAGACACTCATGTCAATCAACTATTGTGGGAGCAGCATCTGAGAACAACTTGATTGAAAAAGGGGATATTATTTTTACAGATTAATTAAAAACAACTGCATGAATTTTTATCATTATTAGGTAGTTTTGTACATACACTGCCAACACACATTAATGTTCAAACAACATTTTCATCACAAACTTTGCATCCGATGACCCCTTTTAGAAATTGGTTATTTTTTGGTCATATTTTAAGAGTTGTTTTATTTTACATTAAATATAGCTTGAAACTGTGATTTTACTACTTCTAGCAATAAACAAATTATGAAAATTCTAAAAAATGTATCTTTAAAATTTGTATTTAACATTTATTTATTTATTTCAAAACACTATTTTGCAATAGTGTGAAAATCATATTGTTGTATGCAAAATGTGGGAGAGACAAAAAATGTCCTTGGTAATACATTTTTTAACAGTATATATTTTACTACAATTTACTGAATATTTTGTCAAAATTATGACAAATTGTTGGAGTACAGACATTTTCTATGTGTAGAATGACCTTCTTAAACTATTATAATCTTATGCTAGATCATATTTGTGACCCTGGACCACAAAACCAGACTTAAGTCGCTGGGGTATATTTGTAGCAATAGCCAAAAATACATTGTATGGGTCAAAATGATTGATTTTTCTTTTTAATGGCAAAAATCATTAGGATATTAAGTAAAGATCATGTTCCATGAAGATATTTTGTAAAATTCTTACTGTAAATATATGAAAACTTAATTTTTGATTAGTAATATACATTGTTAAGGACTTTATTTGGATAACTTTAAAGGCATTTTTCTCAATATTTTGATTTGTTTACACCCTCAGATTCCAGGTTTTCAAATAGTTGTATCTCGACCAAATATTGTCCTAACAAACCATACATCAATGGAAAGTTTATTTATTCAGCTTTCAGATGATGTATAAATCTCAATTTTGAAAAACTGACCCTTGTGACTGGTTTTGTGATCCAGGGTCACATTTAACAAATTGGTAACACTTTAGAGAGCAGCTCTTTATTAACTAGTTGCTTATTAGCATACTAGCATTTTGACTTACTAACTTACTAACTATTAATAAGCAGCAGTCAGGAGTTTATTGAGGCAAAAGTCACAGTTAATAGTTAGTAAATAGTGAAAATAGCCTGAATTATTATTAACGTATGTATATTTTTAGAGCTTGATTTTGCAAAATAAATGGCAATGATACTTCAAATCTCTATAGCCTTGAATCATACAATGGATACAATTGGGAGTCCTCGGTGGGTTATCAAATAGGATGCAAAGGAAGAACCATCTTAGTAAAAGATATCAAAAAGAACAGATTACTCAACGTGTTTCCCACGTTCTGGCCATTTATTAAAGTGCCAATGAAAAATAATAATCTTTTATGATACCAGAAGGGAAAGAGGTAGAGTTGTACTGCACTGTAAAATTATTTTTTAAAGTTAACAGTCTTTCTTAATCAAAATGTTGCACTTATTTAAATGCATTACTTGCTGTGTCTGTAATTATTTGTAAAAATGTGCTAACAATTTCTATACAAAAATGTTTTGAAGTAAATCATACATTATAATTTTTTTTTTCAGTGTGTCAGTCTTGTGGCTTTAAACTATGGTATGATGGCTTGTCAGGAGGGTGTTTTGAGTAATTACTGGACCAGACTTTACAGCAACATCAGTGTGTTGAGGAGGAACTTTATACTGAGAAACACCTTAAGAACAGTAAAGCTTACAGCACCTGTGTTTTAATAGTGAAGCGCTGTTTGCGCTGTGAACTACACAGCAGGTTGGATTTCTCTGGGCTACAAATTTATGACATTGCCCTTGTTTTGCCTTAACACTAAATATAAACAGTGACAGCTGAGGTGGGATAGAGAGAGTGCTTTGAGGAGTTTGTACGGAATCTGATTTATGCCACGTGAAGACTAACAAAGCCTTTAATTGGGTGTTCTAAGGGCAAAGGAAATTTATAGAGCAGCTGCCTGTTACACAACAGAAGTGTGGTTTAGTTTATGCAAGTCATGATGGCATAAAGATGAAAACACAAACAATCTACAGTCTACACATCTGCTTCTTATATAGCAAAATATGGATTGCGACAGAAGTGTTAGGATATATAATGGTGTTAGACATACTCTATAAGAGTATTTTCCAACATCAAGCCAATTGGTTGAAATTGTAAAACTGAGTGTTCTGTGCCAGTTGAGCCCATTTGGTACAATTCCAGTTCTTATTTCTGTTACGTTATGAAATACAGCAGATACATTACCTAGCTGATGCAAGAGTTGACGACAGTGTGACACTAAAGGTAAACATTGGTGCCACAGAGCATAATCACATCATATAGTGAGGTAAAAGTTTCCAGACTACAAAGGACATTTATTGATATATTTTTATGTGTATTATATTGACATATTATATAAGTTTTAATGACCTAGCTAGTATAATTCACCTTGTTGATGAAAGAGGCATGTAGAAAAAGGCTGTAATATACTATTTTTTTTAAAAAAAGGCCCCAGGCTAACCATGCTAAAAATTACAAGCTGGATCATAAGTCTGACATATAAAATATTAATAGTGAGATTTTTTTTTTTATATGGAACAGTTTATTATTCCTTTAGAAAATATAAAAAGTCTAAAAGAGCATCATATTTGATACATCTTTTATGGTTAAGATAAGAACATGATGCTTAAGAATAAAACATATTTTATTCAGAGGTCCAAAATGAGCAAAACATGCAATTTGCTGCTCTTGCTGATATTTATAGGCAACAAAGTAAAATAAGATGAAACTCTGACAGCTTATAATATAAATCAATAAGAACTTTATAATAGTATAGCAGACTTTTTGCATAAATTGCACAAGTAAATAAATAAATAATTTAAAAAATAAAAATTGAAGGTGGATGTTTCTAGAATTATACTAAAAGCCATTTTACTTGCTAAAACTACAGATGAAGTCAAACGTTTACATACACCTTGCAGAATTTGCAAAAGGTTTGGTTTGGTTTATTTTACCAAAACAAGAGGGATTATACAAAATGCATGTTATTTTTTATTTAATACTGACATGAATAAGATATTTCACATAAAAGACGTTTAAATATAGTACAAAAGAGAAAATAATAGTTGAATTTATAAAAATTACTCCGTTCAAAGTTTTACATACACTTGATTTTTAATACTGTGTTGTTACCTGAATGATCCACTTTTTTTTTTTTTTTTTTGTGATAGTTGTTCATGAGTTCCTTGTTTGTCCTGAACAGTTAAATTGCCCGCTGTTCTTCCGGAAAGACCTTCAGGTCTCACAGATTCCTTGGTTTTTCAGCATTTTCATGTATTTGAATCCTTTCCAACAATCACTGTATGATTTTGAGATCCACCTTTTCACACAAAGGACAACTGAGAGACTCATATGCAGCTATTACAGAAGGTTCAGACACTCACTGATGCTTCAGAAGTAAACACAATGCAGAAAACTTTCTGAATTTGATGATCAGAGTAAATGTAACTTATTTTGTTTTCTGGGGAACATGTATGTGTCTTCTGTAGCTTCTGAAGGGCCGTACTAAATAAAAAAATATATTATTTAGGCAAAATAATAAAAAATGTACACATTTCCATTCTGTTCAAAAGTTTTCACCCCCGACTCTTAAAGGAGAAGTCCACTTCCAAAACAAAGATTCACATATAATGTACTCACCCCCTTGTCATCCAAGATGTTCATGTCTTTCTTTGTTCAGTCGTAAAGAAATTATGTTTTTTGAGGAAAACATTTTAGCATTTTTCTCCATATAATGGACTGATATGGTGCCCCGATTTTGAACTTCCTAAATGCAGTTTAAATGCAACTTCAAACGATCCCAAATGCGGTTGTAAATGATCCCAGCCGAGGAACAAGGGTCTTATCTAGCGAAACAATAGGTTATTTTCATAAAAATAATACAATTTATATACTTTTTGTCAAACCCTCGTCTTGTCTTACTCTGCCTGGGCTGTTTTTGTTCCAGTTCATGACAGTTAGGGTATGTCGAAAAACTCCCATCTCATGTTCTCCCTCAACTTCAAAATTGTCCTATATCGCTGTTTTACGTTTTTTGTTAAGGGTGTTTGATCTTTGCATGTTCACTTTGCAAAGACTGTGTCGGTACTTCTGCAGTGATGTAGGATGATTTTGAAATTATTTTTGAATTTGAGGGAAAAAATACGATTGGAGTTTTTCAACATACCCTAACTGTCTTGAGCCAGAATACACAGAGTTCAGGGAAAGCAAGACAAGACAAGTGTTTGAGATTAAAAAGTATGTAAATTGTATTTTTTTAATTAAAATAACTGATCGTTTTGCTAGATAAGACCCTTCTTCTTTTCTGAAGAACAGCGGGCAGTTTAACTGTTCAGAACAAACAAGAGACTCATAAACAACTATCACTGAACAAAACAAAACAACAACAACAACAAAACACAGCTGCGGATCATTAACAACACAGTATTAAGAATCAAGTGTATGTAAACTTTTAAACAGGGTAATTTTTATAGATTGAACTATTATTTTCTCTTATGGACTATATGTAAACATATTTTATGTGAAATATCTTATTCAGGTCAGTACTAAATAAAAAGAAAAAAATTAATTTTAAAATTTTCAACAAGTTTTGATCATGTTTATCATTTAGAGACCTCAGAATTTTGTGTATCAAATATGATACAACACACTTTATATTGTTAAAGGACTAATCCACCCAAATAAGAAAATCCTGTCATTATTTACCCACCCTCATGTCCGTCTAAGTAAATGATGGCAGAATTTTTGGGTGAACTGTTTCTTAAAATTCAATGCTAACTGAAGTCACAAATGAGTTACTTTAAACGTAGCATGTACATGACAGCCAGCAAAAGCCCAGTGTACTCTATAACAAATAGTTCTAACAACTCAAAGTGCTGCAGAGGATGAATGTGGTCAGGTTGAATGGCTATATGCTGGTATTTCACTGATCCTGCCAATCTAATTTGTTTCTCGGGGCGTCTGATTAGCCCTTGAATTGCTGTGATTACGAGAAAAGCTCTTATGTTTTCTCAGCTGACAGTCAGTCGTATCTAGCTGCAGGCTAGCAATTAGCCATCCTCTGCCCTCTAATAGTAAAAACATGGCCCGGCATTCAAGGACTGCATTTAACACGAATTATCTCCTGTAAAAGGGCATGTTTACTTTGCATCACTAAGTAACCTTACATTATAGAGTGCACTGTAGTGTTTTTCTGATTCAAACATGATGTCTTAATTGGAGGAAAATGATTTTCTCTCTAATATATTCACTTTTCACTCCAAAGTGTTAAACTTTACCCTATTCTAAAATATTTTAATGTGCAGATGATGCCAATCCTGAAACAACATACAGCATACCGAATTTTGCTGCTAATTTATAGTGTTCTTTGTCTGTTTGATTACATCAGTTGATCTTTACCATACATCTCTGCCATATGTACATCATCTTGACATAGTCACCACTATTACTAAATATATTGTAAAAACTTTAATTTGCTGTAAAATTGCTTTGCAACGATGTATATCGTGAAAAGCGCTATACAAATAAATTTGAATTGAATTTGAATATTATTTTAGGATCGTTTCAATGTTAATGTTGACAACCTGCCCTAGACTCCTCTACTCCCCTGAGTGAGTCCTCCTCCTTCCCCAAAGTGATGAGCAAAAGCCCATGATCTCAAAACCAGCTGGGAACAAATGTGTCCTTTGTCTCTGCTGCTACAAAAGGTGGGTGAAAGTGGCCAGAACGTTTGTTTATTTTAACTGCAATAAAAATCCCCTTTCTCCCCTGAAACACAAACATTGTTCTTCAGTACCCGTTAAGGAATGAGGTGGGTTTGGTATTTGGTTTCGAGAACATTCAATTTTATATAATGCCAAAATGGGCTTACGCTAAGTGTGCACCTTTAAATCTCACATGTCAGTATATTGATGAGTGGATATTTAAACTTCCCTTATATAGTCTCATCTGACTAAAGGGTGACCTCACATTACCAAATGCAATTTGTATAACTTTGCATAAGGAAATATATTCTCCTGTGCAAATCTGTGGTGCTTTTTCATATAAATCCTGAGTGAGATCCCATTACCAGGTTCAGACAGATTCTTTTTACTGTCTTTGTGCTGCTTTTGAATGAAAATCTGAGAAAAGTCGTGCAGACTTTTTGCAGAATTTCATGAAGGTATGAGAATACTTTTTGTGTGCAAAAGCCATAGTTTTTGTTTTCTGTGCACGAGAAAAGTATTCTCGTAGCTTCATAACATTAAGGTTGAACCACTGATGTCACATGGACTATTTTACCTATGTCCTTACTACCTTTTTGGGCCTTGAATGTGTCAGTTGCATTGCTGTTTATGCAGGCTCAGAAAGCTCTCAGATTTCATCAGAAATATCTTCATTTGTGTTTTGAAGATGAACGTCTTACAGGTTTGGAACGAGATGAGGGTGAATAATTAATGACAGAATTTTCATTTTTGGATTACATGTGATGATTTACTTTTCTAAATGATTTAACCACCAAAGTCCAGTAGCTTGTGTTGCTAGTCTGATTGCCATTTTGAAAACAGAACTATTTGATTTCATTTGTTTTATGACATAATACCAAAGAAATGCAAGGTCAAGCTGAATGAGACAGTAAAACATTTCTGTTTACAATGCCATTGAGATCAAGGATCATAAATGCAAGCCGCTGAGGAAAGATTCACTCATAATATATTGCATCATCCTCAGAAGTACTTTCGCAGCTCTCACAGAAAATAAAGCCCCTCAATACGGCGAGAAAAACAAGAGGGTTGTCGTCTCTGTACGAATAGATAGAGCTGTAGATTTACAAAGCTTTCAGTGCCTATTCCATCTGAACTTTGTTCAACTTACAGCTGTCAAACTCGGAGATGCAGAAAGGTCTTCACTTCAGCTTTGAAATCTATTATCACTCAAGCATGTGTCAGTTCTTGTGAAAGACACGGCAGGCCCATAGTGAGCCAGCACTCCTACGCCGGACTCATCTTCTCCCTTAATGGGCTATACGATCGGTCAGGGTCTGAAGAATGACAGGCTGTCTGCTTCAAGTATCATGGAGTTTAATGTTGGAAGTGCCGGAAGCATCCATTTCTCTGTCCTCCCCCTCTCCACACCTGTTCAGACTGCTTCCTTTCTACAGCACCGATGATTTGAGCAGCAGCAGGTTGATGGAAAGCAGCACACATGGTTCGACACACACATGCACACACACACGCACAACTATGCTAGCTGGAGGTCAGCTAATACATTGCATATGGACAGTGTACAGTGCACAAGAGAGCTTCGCAGTGTCTTCTTCTCCTCCGTTCACTGATTGCAAGCCAATGCATTTCACACCTGGTCATTAACATGGGCGGTGAGAAATGTGCTTGGCGCACTGCTGAATGTTTTACTACAGTATGAAAGAGACAATCCAGTGTTTCCATTGAGAAAATGCGTATTACAAAGTGCTGTTGGAGAGAAGAAAAGATGAGATGAAAAGTGACTTTTCCCAACAGTGCTCAACAGCTAGACTGTCGTAAAAAAGCAGCTTGTGCACATCTTAGGTATTTTCTCAGAGCTAATTTAACTTTTCTGAGGCCTTGAATGTATGATCCAGTTCCTTTCCGCTTCACACACGTGTCACATAAAAACTACACTACGTGCTTTAACGTTTTGTTTTCTAATGCAACAATATTCATACCTTTCTAACTGTTTCATACTTTTTGGGATTTTATAATTTTTTTAGTTCACTGAAAAGTAACAATTACTGCAGATTTGAAAATACCAAAATAAGTTTGGAAAAGAATCTGACTCACATTTTATTGCTTTTTCTGTTTTTAGAGGAGTTGGATGCTACAAGAATACAAGCATACAGATCAGGCCAAAAACTGAAGCTGATGCAGCTCTTTTTAGAGAAGTGATGACCACACTCACCACAGCACAGTCAAGTCATGTTTGGCCTAAATGAAAGTAGAAGAAAATCTAGTTTATATATGAACACTCTAAATCAAATTTAAAGCATACTGAACTAAAATCCATCTCAGTTCTCTGAAATGAACACTACAGGCAGTAAAGCACCAACACCCTTTATTCTTCTTCACAAATTATGATTACAGGAGCAGATTTTAGATTAGTAAAGGCTTATTTTGTGTGGTTTCTTGCACAATACTGTTATGACTTTATTACATATATTACATACTTTATTACATAATCTGATTTATTATTTATGACCCTGAACCAAAAAATCAGTCATATGTAGCACGGGTTTATTTGCAGCAATAGCTAGCAATACATTGTATGGGTCAAAAAATCATTAAGATATTAAGTAAAGATCATGTTCAATGAATATATTTTGTACATTTCCTACTGTAAGTATATCTAAACTTAATTTTTGATTAGTAATATGCATTGCTAAGAACTTCATTTGGACAAATTTAAAGATGATTTTCTCAATATTTTGATATTTTTTGCACCCTCAGATTCCAGATTGTCAAAGAGTTGAATCTCAGCCAAATATTGTCCTATCCTAACAAATAAATAAATCAATGGAAAGCCTATTTATTCAGCTTTCACATGATGTATAAATCATGTGAAAGCTGTCCACGACACTACGAATCACGTCTAAGTTCATTGTCTGTGTACTCCGGCTCAAAAAGGTAGAGTATGGCGAAAAATCTCATTTTCTCCTACAACTTCACAATCGTCCGACATCCTTGTACCTTTTTGTTTGTTTTGACTTACTTGCACTTCCATAGTCTTTGCGCGTTCGCTTTGTAAACACTTTTGACGTGATTCAATACTACATAGTGTCGTGGACGCGCATCCCAGAGCTAGTGCTACACAAGCTTTTGTGCTTAAAAAGTAAGCAAATTTTTATTTTCCGAAAAAAATGGCAGATCGTTTCGCTAGATAAGACCCTTCTTCCTCGGCTGGGATTGGTTAGAGCCCTTTGAAGCTGCATTTAAACTACATTTTGGAAGTTCAAAATCGGGGTACCAATGAAGTCCATTATACAGAGAAAAATCCTGAAATGCTTTCCTCAAAAACCATAATTTCTTCACGACTGAAGACAGAAAGACATAAACATCTTGGATGACAAGGGGGTGAGTAAATTATTTGTAAACTGTTGTTCTGGAAGTGGACTTCTCCTTTAAGATGCTTGTATCTGTAATTGAGAAAAAAAAAACATAAGTATTGTTTACTGAAACTCTTGAGGGAATATCATTTGAAAAGTGATAAATATAGCCAATCATGTATTTCTAATGAGCCGGGGCTGGACTGAAGAGCCAATATATTTTTTTAACTATTGGCAAACACATGCAAAAGCTATTGTATAAGCCACTGTATAAGTGATCCACACGGTCCATATACTTCATGGCTTTTAAAAGCTCATTTAGACTTAATTTAAAGCTTTGTCAAGCCAACATTGTGTAAACAGACATACGCCAGGCACAAGTTTGGGCAGAGTCTTTCCATGCCATTAAGATCGTCGGTTTTGCCAAAGCAGATCTGATGACAATTTACATTTCCTGTTCTAGAACCCATATTACCTGAAACATAATCAATCATCAACTGCAGATCATAACGCCTGTGTGTCTAGCACTGGGTAAACTGGCAGTTTAGCTCCACGGTTACTTGAAGAAATTGACATGGACTCATGGTGAGAAGCTATGGGGTGAGAGATCAGAGAAAAATACAGCTGTGAAAATAGCCCATAGATCACATGTTACCAGATAAATAAATGAAGGGATTCAAAAGATGCACTTTGACTTAATATAAAGGATACACAGTGTGAGGGATTTCAGCAGCATTAAACCAGCACATTGATTCTGTTCAAATGATTTGCACTCCACTGTTTATTGTTCTTTCTTCATTAAAGTAACTAGTGCTCCACATCTGCAATGGTACCTGTTTCTAATTTGTTCTTCCACACACTTTATTAAAAACAACTAAACCTAAATAGTCCCACCAGCACACGTACAAGAGGGTACAACCACAGTGATGAAGAAAGATGAACCGTTTCATTTAAATGGCTTTTAAAGTCACGCACTACAATAATATGATCTGATTGAATATGCATGTGCTCATTAAAGTGCTTCAAATGAAAAGGAAGCAGTAAATGATGTGATTTTTCCCTCCTTTTCTAACATTAAAGTCCAACATGATAGATGTGCCAATGAGCATTTAGTCAAAACCTCCAGATGAGTTTTGAGTCCACCTATTAGTTATGCTGTCAACCCTCTCTTCTACTTCGCGCAAACGATGTTGGCAAATGTTCAGAGCATGCTCATTTGTACAGTAGATTAACAGCAGACTGTATTAAGGATCATTATTTTAGGTCAGTTTGTGCCACAGGCAGACAGGTGCGTACATACAGCGAGAAAAGCGCTGAAGAAAATGAACAAAATCCTCTCTCCGGCTTCCCTTCGGAAGAAAAAAAGCACGAAATTACCTGACCATAAGTGCTCTAAGGCCTGTAATTTATTTGATGTGAATGTCAGCAATACTTTAATATCCAAAAAGAAAAGAAGTTTGAGGGTGGAGCTGGGGGCCTAATTATAGAAGTGTGAGAGAACCATACAGACCAGAAAGGGGCCTGAGGCTTGAGCTAACCACTGCAACTCAGGACCAGCCATCCTTTGCACCTCATGTCATTTAAAAAAGAGGGCAGCTCTGCGTTTTGGCCACTCTTCACTGCGGAGAGGCAGGGGGAAATGAAATGAAAGAAGCGGGCAGGAAAGCTTGCGCTCATTAACATCTGCACAGGGATTAGGACAGTCTTTTAACACGTGCAACCCATAACAGTCCCAACATGTAATAATACAGAGCTGGAAGCCGAGGTAGTAATTTTGATATTTAAGAGCCGCAGCTGTTTGATAGGCTGGTAAGAGGTTGGTTAGGAGTCACGTGAAAACACAGAGCCTGAAAGATCAACATGTTTTGCATGATGGTTACTCAGCATCAGGAGAAGTTTCAAAGGGGTCATCAAGAATCAAATGTTCCTTGATCTTCTGTGCTAAGAGCTATGAAAATATACACATACAATAAAGATGAATCAAGGTCCTAAAAAAAGTAATGCATTGTGAGTCTGTGGGTGAGGACAGTCGAAGAAAGCATTCAGCACTGCAGCTCATTTATCACACAAAAGGAACGTTACTTAAGGTGCAGTTAGAATAGCACAATTTCATAAAATTTACATGTTTCCACCATGGAATACAGGAATAAAAATGGGAATTGTAACTCACAATTCAGACTTTCTTTTGTGCAATTCTGAGTTTATATCTAATAATTCTGACTTTTTTTTCTTGCAATTCTGAGAAAAGGTTAGAATTGCAAGATATAACTCCTTACAACCAACTTTCTCATAGTTCCAAGTTTACATCTCTTAATTCTGCATTTACATTTCAAAGTTCTGACTTTTGTTCCTCTGAATTTTGTTTACATTTACATTCAGACTTTCTTTTGTGCCATTCTGAGTTTATATATTGCAATTCAGATTTTGTATCTCACAATTCTGACTTTCTTTTGTGCAAGTCTGAGTTTACATCTCACAATTGACTTTCTTTTGTGCAATTCTGAGTTTATATCTCACAATTCTTATCTTTTATCTCACAATTCAGACTTTCTTTTGTGCAAGTCTGAGTTTACATCTCACAATTTAGACTTTTTATCTCACAGTTCAGGCTTTCTTTTGTGCAATTCTGAGTTACATCTCATAATTATGTCTGTTTATTTCACAATTCTGACTTTCTTTTGTGCAATTCTGAGTTTACAACTCATAATTATGTCTTTTTATTTCACAATTCTGACTTTCTTTTGTGCAATTCTGAGTTTACATCTCATAATTATGTCTTTTTATTTCACAATTCTGACTTTCTTTTGTGCAATTCTGAGTTACATCTCATAATTATGTCTGTTTATTTCACAATTCAGACTTTCTTTTGTGCATTTCTGAGTTTACATCTCACGATTCAGACTTTCTTTTGTGCAGTTCTGAGTTTTTATCTCACAATTCAGACTTTCTTTTGTGCATTACTGAGTTTACATCTCACAATTTAGACTTTTTGTCTCACAGTTCAGGCTTTCTTTTGTGCAATTCTGAGTTTACATCTCATAATTATGTCTTTTTATCTCAATTTATAATTTCTTTTGTGCAATTCTGAGTTTACATCTCACAATTCCTTTTTATCTCTCAATTCGGACTCTTTTGTGCAATTCTGAAAAAAAAAGTCACTTCCAAAAAGTTGGAATTGCAAGATATAATTCAGAATTGGAAGATATAAACTCTTTAAAACCAAAATTCAAGTTTGGACTTTCCTTCTACGAACTGAGATTTATAATTCTACTTTTTTTCTTAGAATTGCAAGAAAACTTCTTTAAAACGTCTTTTGATCAGTTTGGCGAATCTCCAGGACCCATTGCAAAATCTGTGTGGGGAAACCTTTTGGCCTCACATGAAATTGTGTGAATACCTTCTGGACCTCAAGGAAAAAATAAATAATAATAATAATAATAAATAATAACAATAACAATAGCAATAATAATAATAATAATAAATAATAATAATAATAATAATATATGAATCATAAATTAAGACTTTAAAATTAAATTAACACATCAGCATCATCATACAGATTTTTAAAATATATTTTTTCAAACAGATTATAAAAAAAGAAAGAAAGAAAGAAAGAAAGAAAGAAAGAAAGAAAGAAAGAAAGAAAGAAAAAGCACCTGTTGAGTAAAAATGTTTATTTTAGTTGACCTGAAAAACAAATTTTTAAGGTCAACCATCTGGGCCTTTAATTGTGTTTACAAAGAGCTATTCTTAACATCGTAATAAGCGATTACATTTTAATAAGATATTATCAAATGCATATGTGGTTACTGAGTCACTGGTCTGAATTTGAAGGCATAAAAAACCTTTGAGAATCACTTCCCATAATATTTATCCTTCAGCACCACAGATATCCAGACCACACGATAAATGCAACACAGTTCTGATTTCTCAATCATCACCAGGAGTGCTCTCGAAACGAACTGTTTAGCATTAAGCATTAGTTTCGCAGGCAAGCATGTCTGTAGAGAACTAATTCTTGTATTCTCCATTCAAAAACAGACACAAACAAGACAAGAATAACTATTAAATAAATGAACAACCTGTTCTGTCACAAGAAGAATGGAGAGAAAGAGATTAAGGAAACAATATTTCTCTTGTTTCCATCAGAAATGTGATGTTGCAGCAAATAATTGCAGTACATACAAGAAATCTGGAAAACACATGTCTCCCTTTTGATGTATGTAAGCTATATTTCTTGTAAACAGTAAAAAATATAGACATAAAATGTTCACTTAACAGATCATTAATGCCGGAAAATATGTTGCACTCTCAAAAAACAGAGTAATTGATTATGCTGTCACTTTTAAAAAATACTGTATATATACTGTATACAAGAAACATAATGTGTGTGTTTTTTTTTGGCTGGACAAAACCTGGACTAGAAGATTACAGGAGTTTGGAACTTTTACAGCTTTGAAGATTGAAGGTTATAAGCCTTGTATATTTAAGCTTGAACAGTATGATGAGAGATTTAAAGTGATGTAGGTCTTTCTTTGTGTATATATACAGTAAGGTTCACAGTGACTGCTAGGCAGTTGCTTGGCTGTTCACACTTGTGAGTTTAAAACCCAAAATGTACAATTTTTACAAATTTACAATTAATTACTCACCCTTTGAGTACCTTTGTACATTTTGGAACACAAATTAAGATATTTTTGATGAAATCTGAAAGCTTTCTGACCCAGACAGCAACACAACTGACACATTTAAGGCCCAGAAGGGTAGTAAGGACATTGTTAAAATAGTCCATGTGACATCAGTGGTTCAACCTTTATTTTATGAAGCTATGATAATAATTTTTGTGCGTTGCTCTCTATGCAGGGTCAGAAAGCTCTTGGATTTCATCAAAATATCTTAATTTGTATTTTAAAGATGAACGAAGATCTTACAGGTTTTGAATGACAAGAGGGTAAGTAATTAATTGAATTTTCATTGAACTATGCCTTTAACATCTTGCAATTTTTTTCTCTCAGTTGTTCATTTATGTCTTGCAATTATACTTTTTTCTAAGAATTGCAAAAAAAAGTTAAAATTATGAGAAATGTTGCAATTACCTTTTTTGCAATTATTGAAACAAGCTTCCATAAGAGATTAGAGGTTTACAGTGATGTAGGTCTTCTCTTTGTATAAATAAGGTTAAGAGTGACTGCTAGGCAGTTGCTTGGCTGTTTGAGCAGGTTGCTCCATTCTCACTGTTTGCATTTTATTTCAGAATATTGAAGAAATGCTGCAAGACCAAGCTGAATGCAAGACACTAAAACATTCTTCTGTGCAGTGCCAAAGAAATTATGGATCATAAATGAACACAGCTGAGGAAAGATTCACTTGTAATACATTGCATCATCCTCAGAAGTAGTTTTGCAGCTCTCACAGACAATAAAGCCCCATCAAAACAGTGAGGAAAACAAAAGGCTTGCTGTTTCCATGCACAAATATCCAAACAGAGACAGACAGACAGATAGATGATAAATAGATAGGTAGATAGATAGATAGATAGATAGATAGATAAAATGATAGACATAACAGTTTACAGAATGATAAATAAATAGATGATAGATAGATAGATAAATAGATAGATAGACAGACAGATAAAATGACAGACATAACAGTATACAGAATGATAGATAGATAGATAGATAGATAGATAGTAGGGATGGGACAAAAAATCGATTCACCTAACTATCGCGATTTTTTTATTTACGATTTTAAAATCGATTTTTTTACACCAGAATCGATATTAATTCATATTAAATACATTGCTTTATTTTAGCACTTACTTATAAACGAGGCGGACGAAAGTTACGTCTTTTATTTCAGCAGAGGGCGATGTGTTGTATCAGTTACATGATGTCACGTCTCTTACTAGCAAACACGAAAAATTGAAAATGGCGGAAGGAAAGACAGCAAGAGATATACAGCCTGCACCATCACACTTTAAATTCAAAGTGTGGAAACACTTTGGATTTCACAAATTACCAGGGAATGAACAGCTAGACATGTCTAAAGCAGTGTGCAAACTCTGTTGAATACTGGTAACCTACTGTGGTAATACAACTAACATGAGCGCGCATCTTGCTCGACATCATCCAGAGTTAAACGCCAAGCAACCTGAGAAAGCAGAAGCGTCTGCAAGCCAACGAACTCTAAATGAGACATTGTATAAGTTAGTGGCTGTTTGTTTATGCTGAAATATTTAGTTTGTTATAAACTGAAATAAAACAGGA